>NC_037285.2:11080675-11383706 GCF_000002775.5 Populus trichocarpa | reverse complement strand
GCTGGGCTTTCGGCCAACAGTGCATGCAAACACTTCAGCAACTGGGGAAAGAGAGGGGCCAGATCTTGCACTCAATATCACCTCAAACATGTCCTCATCAGACTGGTCATCCCCAACGCAGAGAACAAAGTCAGGAAGCTTTCCCTTCAGTTTCATTGTATCTAGGAGGCGTTCGGCCACAAGACCTTTTCTAACACCCTGTCAAGTGGTAAAAAACATGAGATACAATAGCAAAGCTGAAACGAAGGTTTCTAGGCACCAAGGAACATACAACTTTTTTCTAATTAAAAAGCAAATATCAATAGAATGTAACAATCACAAGGATAGATACAGGAACAGAGCAGCACTAACCTGGGGTTTAACTTCTACAGTGTGTTGACCGCTCTTGACAGTAACTGGCTCATTGACAAGAACACTTTCCAGGTGATCTAGAAGCTCCTTTGCCTGGCACGAACCAAAATCTGGATCTGCGTACTGGTAATTCCAAGCAAGTGAACTCTCTTTCGTCTCAATGGCAGAACCATCAGTTGTTTCAGTGTATAGTTTCATTACTGGCTCAGCAATACGTTTCCAATCAAAATCTGGTACGGATACACATGTTTCCCATTCTGCATCATGATTGGTCCTGTAGCCAAAAGCTGAGCTCAAATCGGAGAGTTAAGAAAGAACCGGGCTTCTTTTGCATGGATTATTCTAAATTAGAATAATCATAGTAGATACCTCAAATGTACATTGTTGACCTAAAGACAGAATAATTCAATGGAGAGCAGGGACCTAAATAAGAATATACATTATCTTCCAGTCAAACAGTCACAAATACCTCATTCCTAGGTCGTGATAGATGTTTCTAACAGTCTATCACAATCTAAGAATTGTCGTCCTAACAGAAGCTCACTTATGATAGCAAGGACGGCTAGAGTGGTATAGATACCTAAGCCGAATAATATAACATGCATGTCATCTTTTATATCTCATGCATTATCCTTGGATTAAAACGTCCTATATGAGGGTTTCTAGAATGTGGATAAGTTGTAAATAAACATTACATTTTAGCCATGCTGAAACTCACAGCACAACAACAGTGCTGTTACTTTCAGCAATGTCAAAAGCCATCAAGCTGTTGTTCCATAACAATGGATATAGCACAGAACATTGAGATATCACCACTCTCACCAAAACAAGGACTACCACTGGTTGAACATGTGGAAAATGTAAGCCACATTGTCCATTTTTTCTCCTTTACATAACCAAACATCACTAAATGAACCAAGGGTCCAAGTCAAAAATCACAATTTTAAGTGGGGAGATCAAGATCAAATTGAAATGGAGTTAGAAAAGGCAATTTGTACCTCACGAAATAACCATGTTCTGCAGCAATGCCAAGCTTTTCACAGGAAGAAAACCATTCGGTAAGAGTCTCCCTGTCTCTCCCACTAACAAGGAAAACAACATTCTTAGGGTCTGTACACAAGCTGTTCAAGACTCCAACAGTCTCCATGTTTGGAGTCCTGGTTGAACTTGGCAGCGTCATAGTACCATCATAATCCAAAAGAATCACTCGGTTCTTGGTCCTCTTATAAGCAGAAACAATATGTTCAACTGAAATTTTTCTGAAATTTGGATCCAAAGCAATGACTCGAAAACCTAAACCAAAACCAAATCCCCAGCACCTCCTCTTCACATGATCCCTACATGCCCTTTCAAGATCCTGCAAGAAACTACGTGCCCAATATGCAACATCATGCGTACTCACATACCTATGGTGCTTCTCATGTCGCATCTGTTTTTCTGGCTCAGGGACTACCAGGGCAGAATTCATAGCTTCAGCCACAGCATCAATATTCCATGGATTTACTCGGATTGCACCACTCAGTGATGGGGAGCATCCAATAAACTCCGAAAGAACCAGCATGCTCTTTCTTGGGGCTGATGGATCCCGTCCTAATGTCTCATCCAGCTTCTCATTTCCTTGTCGACATATGATATATTCATAGGGTATCAGATTCATCCCATCCCTCACTGCTGTAACAAGACAACACTCTGCAATTGCATAATAAGCAATGCGCTCATAAAACTGAAGTGGCCTGTCAATCAAAACCACTGGAGTATATCCTGGACTTCCAAATGCCTCATTGATCCTCCTCACTGCAGCTTTAGTTTCAGACTGGACCTCCTGTACTTCCCTTCCTCGGCCTCTTGCTGGGTTTGCAATTTGAACCAAAACAACTTCACCCCTCTTATTAGGATGTTGTGTGAGTAACTCTTCCATTGCCAAAAGTTTCAAGCTGATTCCTTTAAAGATGTCCATGTCATCAACCCCTAGCATTACAGCTTGACCCCTAAACTGGTCATGTAGCTCTGCAACCTTAGATTCTGTCTCGGGAAGATTGAGCACGGATTGGAGCTGACCAATATGAATCCCAACAGGGAGAATCTTGATGCTGACTGTCCGACCAAAATACTCAAGCCCTATGTAACCTCGCTTGGATTGATAAGAAAGACCGAGCATTCTACTGCAACAAGAGAGGAAATGCCTTGCATAATCAAATGTATGAAAACCAATAAGGTCAGAGTTCAGAAGTGCTCTCAGAAGTTCATCCCTTACAGGAAGTGTTCTATATATTTCAGATGATGGGAATGGACTATGAAGAAAGAACCCAAGCTTCACCCTATTAAATATCTTCCTCAAAAATGTTGGCAAAACCATCAAATGGTAGTCATGGACCCACACATAATCATCCTCAGGGCTAATCACTTCCTTTACTTTGTCTGCAAATATTTTGTTCACGGAAACATAAGCCTGCCAAAGGGACCTATCAAACCGGCCACCAAGATCCGGTGATAGAGGGAGCATGTAGTGAAATAAAGGCCATAGATGTTGTTTACAGAATCCATGATAAAATTTAGTAAAAAGGTCAGGAGGGATAAATGCCGGGACACATTTAAAAGTTTCAAGCAATGTTTGGGCTACATCGTCTTGCTCACTAGGTTCAATCTCTTCTTTAAGAGAACCAACATAGATAACTTCAACACCTTCTCCAAGACCATCTTTGAGTTGTAAGAGAAGTGAGTCCTCATCCCAGCTAAAGCACCACCCTCCACTGCTATCTGGACTTCGATGTGCCCGAAGGGGAAGCTGGTTCCCCACAATAATCATCCGTCCTAGAGAGACAGAAGAGGGGGAATCAGAGCCAACATTGTTTTCATCATCTAGATCAGTCAGTATTCCAGCAACAGTTGCCACTCGAGGAAACCTCTTCCTCTCACGACCAAAACTTGGAATTGGAGCATCACCAGAAGCAAGATCTAAGAGGTTGGAATATGACCTTGAAACCATTGCGAGGACAGATGAAGTAGTGTTGTTCTTCTCAAAGTTATGCAGAAACAAACTCTACAAAAATAAAAATAATAATAATCTATTAACGAAATAGAATCAGCACTAAAACTGCAATATATATAAAAAAAAATTGAAATACAATGCATAGCAATTATTCCAGAAAATGTAATCTTTTGCCTTCTTTAGAATTCCTTACTGAAGCATGTTCTACTTAAGGAATTAAACATCTAAGAGATTATATACCCATTACAATCCCAAAATATTCTCCACCAGAATAAGAAATTAAGACTCACTCTTATTATTGTTTTTGTTGCCCTCTTAAAGACAGATTCCATGCTTCGCAAAAATAAAAATAAAAAATCCAACGAAATGAAGACATGCATACTTATATGCACAGGGAAACATATCAAAAATTAAAAGAAAAAACAAAACTCAACATTGATTGATCAAACTCAGAAAAGACCAAAAAAAAAAAACATCTGAAAACATGAAGAGAAATTGGATTTACTACAAACATAGGTACCCGTATGTTAAAATCTGATAAAATTAACACCCAGTATTAACACAATTACCTCTAATCTCCAATACCAAAAATATCCATCAAAATCAAGACAGCAAGACTGATCAAATTATATGAACACTCTGAATGCATAAACCAAACCATCAATTGAAGAGCACAACTTCCAAGGGAGATTGGAGATGACCTCTTTGAGCCCATAAAGAGAACATGCATCAAAACTCAAAAACATGCAAACGGGTATGTGAGTAAATGTAACAGAAAGTAGCTGGCAATGGCATGCAACATGAGAGAGCAAAAACGCTAGAAAAGACAGTAACTTTAGTGACAGAGAAGAAGAAGATTAAAAGAACTTACCTTTCAAGCTTCAGATATACTAATAGCAACCAAAAAGATCTTCTCCTCTCCCTCTATATGTTGCGAGAGAAAGTATGGGATTAACAGACCTTATTTGGCCTTGCTTTTGCAGTTTCCACTGAAAGATTTTTGTTTTGAGAATTTTTTTTTTTCCCTTCAGATATGAGACTACAATTGGGATGATGTCTCTATAAAAAGCATTTGATTCTCTCAAAATTATTTCCTCTCACTCATTATGTGAGTACTGATGAGTGATAACACGAGGAACAGAGAACAGTGGACTCCAACTTATTGGTTTTCTTAACCATGGTTGGTTTTTCAGTTAATTATTTAATTTAATTTAATAATTATTATGTTATTAAGAGCTTAAACCCCTAAGCTTGTGTCTAGCTAACCTAACTCGTTACCTTCATCTCAGGTCATGCCAATTTGAGATGCAACATGCCGCGTGTTAGTCACTCGCTGATGTATCCATTTTACCAATGTTAGGAAATGTAGTGGCAGCAGTGATGTTATTGTATTATTTAGCTCAAGATTTACGCACATATTCATTATGTAAATGAAACTCCCACTTCAAAAATATAAATTATTTTATTTTCAAAATATTCTTTTAATTTTACATTGTTTTATAAATCTGTCTTTCTGTCGACGAGATATATATTTTTGGGATGGGAGTACGAGACACGCACTATGTGTTGAAGTAGGTAATGCAATAATTTGTTAGTATTATTATTTTTGATACAGTTGCTCGTGTCGTACTCTGCGTTTCATTCTGTACGTTGCTGCTGTCACCACACAGGATCACCATTTGTACTGTCCCGGATATTTATTACAACCTTTTACCGTAGGAAGCAAGTCGGCATTGCATTTTTATTTTTATTTATTAATATAAATATTTAAACTAAATTATGTAAATCTTAATTAATTTCACGAATTTTTAATAACTTATGACAATAAGATAGAGCTATAGAATAGATCATGGACCGTAAAAAGACCAGAAAACAGAAGGGAGTGAGAAGGCGGCTTAGGGTTTTTGATAGAAGAAAGGTTTGCTCATGTATTACCTTAACAAAAAAAAAAAAAAGATGTTTATTGAAATTAAATAACTTGATTTTTTTATTAAACAAAGATAAAAACAATACAAATCAGACAGATTAAACCATGATGAGTTGGTAAAAAATTATTCATCTAGGTTAAAAAATTATTTTATAATTAATCTAAATACAAGCCCGAGCCAAGCCGAGCTAAGTATGATTGAAATCTAAAGTTTACATTATTTATAACCTCTCAAAGATTTACGATCCTAAAGGTCTAATTTTAACTTTTCAAGTCTCACTGTATAAGATACAGAAACTCGTGTAATTTCCCAACATGGAATTGAGGTAATATGAGTTTATAAGAGTTTGTTTTTTTATATTAGTTTATAAAAGTTTATTAACTCAGGAATTCTTTTATGTAAATTTTCTATTTACCTGCAATTAATTTTAAATGTGTTGATGTTTCATAGTTGAAAAATAACTTTTAATAAATTCTTAAGTCAAATCGTAAATGGACCCATATTTAAATTTGGTCTTTCTATTTTTCAACGGCTGCAGATTGCGTAGTCGAAAGGTGGGTGCCTCCTGCTAGGAACTAGCTATTGAATCCTCATCAAGTGTCAGTAAATGGGTCATCAGCACTTCATGATTTGTAACCGAAACTCTTTTTTTTTTTTTTTTTTCCGGTTAGGAGGTTCCACTTGGTACTTCTCCTCCATTGTGGAGGTTTCACTTCTTTCCTTGCCCCCTCCTGAGGAGGCTCCGGCACATACATAAGAACTATCAGATATACTTTTTTTGTTTTTTTAGTTTTAAATCTTGAAATTAGTATCTAAAAAACTATTAAAAATTATTTGAATGCAGTTGAACTGATGTACTTTTAAAATTATTTAGATAAAGATTTAATATCGATTAATATATAAGCTCATCTAAAAATACCAATTTCGTAGAATAAAAAAGTTAGATGAAATTTAATGATCAATGAAGGCTTACATGGTTATTAACTTCAAAGCCCGTGAGATTAGTCGAGGTGCGCGCAAGCTGGCCGGACACTCATATTAATAAAAAAAATCAAATTAAAAAACAATAAATACTAGCTTTACTTATTGAATTAAATAAATATAATACTTTCTAGTACTTATGTGAGGAGAAAAAAAAGAGATAGAAAGCAAAAAATAGCTAATTATTCTAGTGCTTTTTATTTCATGCAACAATTGATTCTCTCTCTTCTTCTTTTTGTTCTTTTTTTTCCTATCCTGTATTGAAGAAAATTAATTAACAAGATACTACATAGGAAGGCTAAATCATTGAGGTCATGCTATTGAGATACTATTCATCAAAATATATATTTTTTTAATTTTATTGCTTTATATTAAGTTATTTTAAGAATTATATTTTATTATTTTTTTTATTTATACTGGTCTCACGGGTTTAGTTTTTCTTTCTCGATTTTAACCTTCAAATTAGATTTGTTGGAAGTGGGGAGTCGTAATTCTTTTTTATTTGCTTTCTTTGAATTTATCATAATCTCATAATCAGATCATGAATTTAACAGATTAACTCGGATTTACTCGAATTATTTTTTAGACAGCCTTTTCTAATCGATTATTTTTCAATTTAACTTTAACATTGAGTTGGTTGGAAATTAAGTTTCGTATTTCTTTTTTATTTCCTTTTTAGAAGGTTATCTTGATCTTATGACCCAAGTCACGAGTTTAAGACTTATTAGTGTGACAAGTAATGTCAGTTTTCCGCAATGGTTTTTTTTTCCTACATCCAGTTATTTCTTATGTAATGTGTTAACAAGTGATGCTTAATAAATTATACTCTTTAAAAAAAAAAGAGTTATTATTACTTATGAGTTGTTGGAGGATGAGATTTAAAACAAAAAAGATTGAGTCAATTTGGGTCAACTTGTCAAACCTGCAACCCGGGTCATGAGATTGGGATAACTTCATAAAAAGCAAAAAATAATAATCATGAAGCCCAATTAAAAAATATTCAATTAATAATGACCTAAATAATAAACAAAGTCAATTTGGGTTAACTTGTCAAACCCGCGACTCTGGTAACGAGATTAGGACAACCCTTAAGAAAAAAATAAAAACAAATTGCAAAGTTCAATTTCCAAACAATCTAATGTGGAAGCATGAAATTGGAAAAAAAAATCAATTAAAAAAATTAATTAAAAAAACAACTCAAGTCAACCCCTGGTTAACTTGTTAAACTCGTGACCTGTGTTATGACATCGAGATAAATTCATAGAAAAATTAAAAAAAATAAAGCCCCACCTCCAATATATCTAATGTTGAAGGTTGAAATCGAGGAGCAAAGGAAGTTAAATCCATGAGATCAGTACATAACTCAACATAAAAAAAAAAATTAAAACAAAAATTATAAAGCACAATTCCCAAAACAATCTAATATTAAAGGATAAAATTGAAAAAAAAATTAGATAAATAAAAAGATTGGGTTGTTGAAGGGTAAAATTAAAAAACAAAAAAAAACTATTATAATTAATAGTGTCTTCTGAGTGTGGCTATAGTACTTTAATCACATCCTTTTAGGCCATGTTTGTTTCCCGGAATTCATTTTCCGGGAAACCACTTTCCAAACTTTCCTGTGTTTGTTTTTTATTAGGAAAGTTGGTCAACGGAAAACACTTTCCGGTCAACGGAAAACACTTTCCCGTAAAAGAAAAATTTGGTTTGGTTTCCAGGAAAGTGTTTTCCCTTTTAGCTGTGTTTGTTTTTCGGAAAGTGGTTTCCGGGAAACCACTTTCCAAACTTTCCTGTGTTTGTTTGCCATTAGAAAAGTTGGTCAATGGAAAACACTTTCCAGTCAAAGGAAAATTTGGCTTGGTTTTCAGGAAAGTGTTTTCCTGGAAAATTTGGGCGGAAAACACTTTCCGGAAGTTGTGAAAAAATTAAAAATATCATTATTTGCTGATTATATCAAATTTGACCCTCAAACTTTTGATTGCTATATATAATTTGTTTTGAATATTTATTTTTCAATTCCATCTCTTAAAATTTAATTTTTATATTAATTTTGGTTCTTATTTTTATAATTGCTATTTGCTTTTTCCTTATCATTTTTTTATTGAAATTTTTTATCTATCAAATTTGGTCCTCATTCTTTTGATTGTTACTTATTTTATTTGAAATAATTTATGAAATGTTAATTATTATTATTTTAATTTCTTCACCTTTCATTTTTTTTAATTTTTTAGATTTGATCTCTATTATTTTGATTATTATTTATGTTATTTGAGATAATTTATGAAATTATATTTTTTTTCAATTTCATTCTCATTCAACTTTTTAATTTGTAAGATGGTTCCTCATTATTTTAATAAACTTGAGAAAAATAAAACATTAATAAGTTATTTTCCAGCTCATTTTCCATGACATAACCAAACACTAGAAAGTGTTTTCCAACTTATTTTCCATTACACTACCAAACATCGAAAAATACTTTCCCGGAATTCATTTTCCCGGAATTTACTTTCCTCAGAATTCACTTTCTAAAAGGAAATACTTTCCAGCAAACAAACGGGGCCTTAGTGTTTTTTAAAGAAGAAAAAGAAGAACGGGCTCACATTTCGAAGCGAAAGAAAGAAAGAACGAGGCACCAGAGACACATTAAAACTCCGATCAACATAGCAATATCAAAAAGATCTTGACAAGATAAATTCAACAACATTAAAAAAAGTCATCATTGAATCTAAAGGCAAGCCACGTACGCTGCCCAAAGGCAGCAAGCGTGCCTCATATGCTAGATATTTTTTCTTCTTCTCCATTTCAGTCCCTCATTCCAGTGCAGTTCTCTAATTCAGTATCCTAATTTATTTGACCAAATAACATGATAGAAAAGAAGGGGAAAAGAAAGGAATAAGGGAGAAAATACTAAGCTCGTATGCTGTGTAACCATATTTATCAGTACAATAACTGCTCAAACATTAGCACACATCTCAAGGTAGAATTGTGACCTTTGATAAATTTGATACAATGTTGGACTAACTAATGCTTACATATGAGTTGTCAATATAGCGCTACCTTTCCTAGCAATGATTATTTCTCACCCACAAGTTATCTTAAAAGGTACATTTTTACTAACCCCTCCATTAATGACACAACAAGGCACCACAACTAATAACAAACATTAACCTTTCAACCAATGACACAGGGAGACACAACAACAAATTACTCAACTTTTCAAGTTATCAACAGTGAAAAACAATTATTTTTCATCATTACTCCACTCTTCATAAGGTCAGCTGACATGAATGAGGTCTATAAATACCTCGGATCACTATATATAAAGAGATTGAAACCATTAAATAAATTTTGAATAGTTTATCCAACAATACCAAATAATCATACACTCCCTATGTTCTTCATTCTCTCTCTCTCTCTCTCACGTTATTTATAACCTTATATTTACTGACTTAAGCATGTGAGGGTCTTCTATTTTGATAGAGAACTAGTTATACAGGAAAAACCAAGCCTAAAAATAAACGCTCATGTTCAAGCCCAATCATCTCAACCTTAAAAGAAGTCGTGGAAAGCCCAATCTAGTCTTAAGTTTTTACAATTTCATTAATAATATATATATATATATATATATATATATATATAGACAAATGACCAGTAAAAGATGATATTTTTAGTTGTATTGTATAATAATAATACAATAATAATAATAATAATCATCATCATCATCATACAATATAACAAAAAATATCATTTTTTATTGTTCATTACATTGCATTTGTCTAAAATCATTGTGGGTGGTGCTATTTTACAAATTAAATCAATCACCCATTCAATGTCGAGAAATTATTTGATACAATGATGAATACTTAAAAGCATATCAAAACAAATTATTAATAAAAAATCTTAATCAATACAACATAGAATGATGAAATTAAAATGAAAAAAAAATCAATAACTAAAGAAAACATAAAAGATGAAGGACTAGACTTGAAAGCACATTTTGTTATATATATATATATATAAAAGTAGCTCTTTTGTATGTTTTTCAATCTTGCTCCCTTGGTTTTAAATTTTTTCAAAATAACAAAATCATTTTTTTTTGTATGAAATCAAGCACTAATTTGATGTTAGAATTTTTTTAAATATTGTGATAACCATATAAAAGATAAATTAAAATAAATTATCAACTCAAAATACCAACAAACAAGCAATCCAATTATTAAATTGACAATAAAAAAATCAATAATTGAAAGGAAAAAAGAATGAAATATTATAGGTTACTATTGTAATTCAATATAATATGCTTAGGTGAACGATGATTTCCTACACTCTTTAGTTTTTTTTCTTAATTTTTTTTTTTATTAATATGGGTGTCCGACTCAGCTTGCATGCACATCGACTAATTCCACGAGCCCTGAAGTTAACGACCGTGTAAGTCTCCAGTGACCCTAAAAGGACTCGAACTTGTGACTATTAGAAAGCAAACTTAAGACCTGACCAATTGAGTTAACCATTAACAATTTTTTTTTAAATTTCTTGATCTTAATGGTGATAGCTAGCGTAAGAAAGCATTAAGGGAAATGGGCGGATGTAATGATGACTACTGTAACTGAAGGTGTCTCTACAATCACATTCTTGTCTTGTTATTTTATAATGTGTTTAATTACCGAACCTATCATGATTTCTATCTTGTAATATAAGTAATTAAGTTAGTGACACGTTTTTGTTTTCGTGCTAATTAAGCTGGCAAAATGAGAAAAAAGGCAGTTGATAACAACTGGAAACGCAAACCGTTTTTCTTTTTTCACTGATTTTTCACTTCCTAGCTAGTTCCCGTTTCCCACTGGGATGATAATTCTATCTGCCTCAATGAAGGTCTAGCTCTGTTATCTGGATGAAGGCTCGCATGAAAGGTAATTTTGTCTTTATAAAATTTGTATTGTTTTTCTTTCCAAATATTATCTAAATTAACTGTCATAAAGGTCAGGAGGAGTTCGCCGAAGAGAAATACCAGAAATCTATAAGCAAAAACATGCACTATCATCCCTAATTTCTCATGCTCAAACACCTCCTTCTAGCTCCAATAATCGTTAAATAAGACGCACAATACCTTCGTTCCTTGTGCATTTCATGCTCTTTTTATTTTATCAAAATTAGACAGAAAAACAAATCTTCTGATCGTGATCTGAGGGAATATCTGATTGTAATTTAAACCAATTAATTAACGGTGTTTTTCCGCCATGATTCTTTCTCAAGATTAGTGGGTGTTCCTTAGCGCTTGCTCTTGTTACTCGTGAGTCTACTTCACTTGTCTTGTATCGGTGATGGCAGCTGGATTCTTTTCTCTGTAGAGCATGGCGGTCTCCTTTTCTGGTAAAGACAAATTAAGGTGTGAACCTGTCAACAAACTCAAGGACTCAGCTCCCTCGATCGACTCATTCTATGAACCAAAAAACCCTAGTTGATGTCAGCTCGCCCACATCAATTAAAAGATAAAAAAGAACAACTCAAAACGCGCCAGCAATCGAATGATATTCTTACCTTGTTGTTATCTCCAAGTATATCTTCAAATATGCATGTGTCACGTCATATACCTTCAAATATATAAAAGTAAATTTGAAGGTCAGATTCTAAAATTAATTTTTTAGAGATCACTAGGAATCCCACAAACTTCAGAATCATTAAAGATTTACATGATCGTTAATTTTAGAACCCGTGGAATTAATTGAGATACGCGTAAATTGACCCGAATACCCATATTAATCAATATATATATATATATATATATATATATATATATAATTATGAAAGTGAAAAATCATAATTAATGTTTCTCAATATATGAATATGTTCACACTCATTATATGTTATGAAAAGCAAAGGGTGGTTAACTGATTGTGTTTTATTAATTAAATTCAAATTTTGGTGGCTAATGATTACATTGGAGACTCGTGAACCGTTTTAACCATGATTAGAATATGAGGTGAATAAAAATATAATAGTTTTTGTTTTTTAAAATATTTTTTATTTAGAAATATATTAAAATAATATTTATTTTTAAAAAAATTATTTTTAATATTAACATATCAAAATAATCTAAAAATATTAAAAAAATAATAATTTAAAACAAATAAAAAAATAAGTTTTTTTTTTCAAAAACACTTAAAAAAAAAGCCATTAATTACAAATTGAAAAATAAAAGTTTGGATGCCGTTCTTCTCTCAACTTGCCTCCATTCTAGCATGATAGCTGAACATCGAGAGGCCCATTGCTTGATGATCTATTCCGATGGAACACCGAAACTCGTAGGCTTGGACTCCAAACATCATGCACGAACCCCGCGTCGACACCAAATAGCTAGAATGCTAAGACTGCACCCTTCATTTAATTTCTTTCTTTGCAGGAATATTTCTCTCTTTTTGTTTAATTCACTGCTGCTGCTGCTGCTAATCATCGACCGTGATCTTTGTGGAAGGAAAAAATGCCTAACTTGATCAAATCATTGCTTGACGTCACTCCTTCAGAGGAAAAAAGAAGAACAATCGCTGGAAAGTGATGCCCAACTTCTAACATGAAGAATAAGGCTCGAAAATGCGTAATAATGTGACTCCCTTTTGATATTTTACCAGGACTTGTGATGATTTCATTCTTTGTTACGGTCTTGGCTGCCATTACACTCTACTCATGGTTTTTGTTATCTCCGGGTTCTATCTGTTTCACGCCTCTTTTCTCTACTGCACTCTTGGCTGTTACGGGGCTTCTGCTACTTTTGTTAGCCTCATTTTCTAGCTCTTTTTTTTTTTTTTTTTGGTTTTTGCCATCTCTTTATTTAATATACAATCTAGTCGTTTTTATAAGGGAAAACAATCTTACACGTTAATTATTCAATTAATGTTTTCTGAAGTTGGTAATAACTCCCTACTTCAGTAGCTTTATATTCATGTTTTGGGTAGCTTTATATTCATGTTTCGAGTTTTCTTGTGTCTGTCTTAATTAAGGGAATTTTAAATTTTAAAGTTAGATATTAAATTTAATATTAACAATTTAAACTCTAGACACTGTTGCTTTCTACAAGTTCTAGACTTGTAATAATTTTTTAAAATTTTTATGGTCTTCTAATATATAAAAAAAAAACAAATTAAAAACTTGTGGAATAATCATGTAAAGCATAACTAATAAACACTTTTTTAATACAAAAATAAAAATAAAATACCAAAATAAGTATATATTCAAACTTACAATTGATATAAAATCAAAATACTAATATGCATATCAATAATAAAAATAATAATGCTTACACTAAAACAAAAAAAATATCTACTTATTGAAATATTTTAAAATAATATTTTTTTATTTTTATCAAGAATGGATCCTTTATCTTTAAGAATTTATTACTCCTTAATTGTGTAACAGAATGTTTGCAATATGTATTTCAAGATTTTAATAATACCACTCTAGTTTATATGCATTTCTAAACAAGATCTTTAAATAAAAAATTATGCAAGTCAAATATTTTTAATAAAATAAACTTAAATTTTAGATTTAAAATGAAAATTAAAGAATAAAAACACTAAAAAAATAAGATGATGAAGAGTGTGTGAAATCGTACAAATGCAAAGCTAGTTTGAGTTTTAAAATTAAAAGGATTTTCATAATTAAAAAAATAATAACAATTAATCAAAATAGCTATCTATTAATTTATTTTAAACAAAATTCTAAGAAGCTGGTTTTCGTTTATTCTTTAGTTATTTAGTATTCAAACCTCAAGCCATGACGAAAATAAATTTGTTAAAAGAACACTCTCCAGAGACAAGTTGAAGGCAAACGCAGACATTTTTATTATTATTAATATGAATATAGATAAAATAATGACAAAAGAAAAACAAGTACGGTGGCCACGCGCATCAGCCATGTGGCGCGTGTGAAGTAAAGAAGGAAGAGTGTATATCTTGAAAACGAGAAGTAAAGAGTTGGTGGTTGGTTGAAACCTAGACAAATATTTGACCGTAGCTGACCCTTCACCTCAGCTTGTCTAATTTGATTTGTTTATCGCCTATTCGACAGTTGGACGACGTCACGTTCGTATCTCGTGTTCTACGGTAATGTTCTCAAAACGGTGTGTTGCTCAGTGCAGACTGTAGGTCGTCCACTCCTGCACACGTGCCACTAGCAGCGAGTTTTTATTTATTTATATTTGTTTTTTGAGTTTCCAATGATTGCCCTTTTCTTTCTTCTGAATCCCGACAGGTGACCGGGGACGATGAATCTACTTGTCAAGCTGGCTACAGCCAATCACCATCATAATCATGACCCGACTGCGACCCGGCAGATCCAATCCCTTCCTTTAATTTATTGAAACTTTCTCATAGTGAATTTACCATTATCGTCTTTACTGTAAAGTAAGGCTAAGTCATCCAACAATATAAATTTATTATTAGATTTGCGAAAGTAATTGTAAATAGCTCTAGACTATGCAACATATATGGGTCGGAGAAATAGAGGTTTGGGCTGGTTTCCTTCCTTGGCAAAGGCCCGGGGAGAAAGCATAGTCTAGTTATTAGATTTGCGAAAGTCAGAATGAAAATTTTACAATTTAAAATTTTCAACCTCCAATTTTCAATTTTACATGGTCCTCCTATTAATTTATTTTTTTCTCTTTTGCATAGTCTTCCATGTTATTTTTAGTCCATACTCTCTATTAGTCCTTTGTTCTTTCTTTCTTCTCAATTCACTCCCTAAACTCTTTTTTCTTTTATATATATTATCACCATAAAAATAAAAGTAAAATTAAATAGAATAATTGGAGGTTGAAAATGGGTTGTGAAAAAAGTTTTGAAAAATTTATTTTAGTCTCTAAAACTTCATCTTTTTTATAAATAAATCTTTACTATAATTTCTTTTAGTCATAAAACTTTTTGTTAATTACAATTTAGTCTCTAATTGAAACCATATTTTCAATTACATCCCTAGATATAAAATTATAAAATTGATCAAAATTAGTTAAATAATTTAAATATATTGATGGATAGGATAATAATTAAGTGGGTTTAAGTGGATATGGGTACCATTTAAAAATTAAATAGGTCATATGGTAAAACATAAACCATACTCTTTTGACTCGATCCATACCCATCCATTCATCACCTATAATTTACATCAAACCATAACACTGAAGGCAAAGATCACAACAAAGATCTGCTTAAAAGCGACATGTTAGATCTTATCTAACGAGAGTTAATTAGAAATTGAAATTTGTATTTTATTTTGATTTGATTTTTATAAGATTTTTTCGGTCTTATGATCTAGGTAATGTGTTTGATAGATTAACTTGAGTTACTTTTTAGTTCTTTTTTAATTGAATTTTTTTAATTTCATCCTTTAATATTAAATTGATTGGAAATTAAACTTCATAATTTATTTTGATTTGTTTTCTATTAGGTTATTATAGTCTCATAACCCGAATAACAGATTTTATATGTTAACCCGGATTGACCCAAGTCAATCCAATATATTGTTATCTTAATATTTTTTTTAAATATCTTTTTGAAATTTTTTTGAGTCAAATTATGTTTTTACAGGTTGTTTAGATTGTTTTTAGATTTGTTAAATCAATCAAATTATATCAGATCAACTATCACACTATTTAAATTTTTTTTCATTGAAAAAAATATTAACAACATTAAAAAAAATTATATTAAAAAAAATTTAACTCTAACTGTAGCCTTGATTAACGACCTAAAATGCATTAAGGCTACGTTTGTTTTTCACCTGCTTTTGCATTTGCGGTGAAACAAACGCAGCAAGGTGTTTGGTAACAAATCAAACTGTGTTTTGTACTTCATGGCCGAATAAAAAATTGAGTTTGAAATGTATTTTTTGTGAAGTAGTTTTTACATGCTTTTTTAACTGAGTTTCGTAAAACCCTGTTTATTTTTCCGTTTCAAAAGCGCTTTTGAAAAAAATTGAATTTTATTTTATTTTTTTCTTTGCTTTAAATTGATATATTTTTTGTATTTTCAGATCATTTTAATGTCTTGATATCAAAAATAATTTTTTTAAAAATAAAAAAAATATTATTTTGATGCATTTTCAAGTAAAAAGTATTTAAAAAAACAACCGCAACTACACTTCCACCAAATATTTTATATATATTTTTTTACTATACATAAACTTCAATCACAATCTTTACCAAATATTTATCTAATCTAACTAACCATAGCTAATTATATTTTTTTAAAATTTATTTTTTTAAATCATAATCATAAAACCTATCCCAAAAACAAATATGAGAGTTGGGGTGTTGCCCAAGCTACACCGTGAAACGGTCGTAAGCTGCATTTGTTTGATTATTGAATTGGGAAAAGAGAGAGATGCTTCAAGGAAAAAAGCGGAGAAAACAATGCGTGCATAGATTTGATGTATTTGAGCGTTTTAACCTGCAAGGGAAAAGGTAAAAAGACAATTTGTACAAGTATATATATGATAAAAGTTCAACTCCTCATAGAAGATTTTCTCCCAGGAGACTCCTAACATTATAAGCAACACAGCTATAGATTTCATATTCATTAAAGAGGGGGACTTGTTTGTCAATAGCGCATGCTCTATTGCAAAAGCAGAAGCTGGAGCAATGTTGCGCCAACTGGGAATGTAGGGGCAGATAATAAAGCTTGGGACAGAAAGTATCATGTCGATCATTTTGCAAGTGGATTGAACTATGCTGTTATATTGCAAGCATTCATGAAAAGAACGATGTATGGAAAATGGGGAAAATGACAAATATAATGATTTTAATAAAGATTATATATATATATATATATAATAACAAGAGCTTCGAGGAGTGCTGCGTCAGTAATAAAATGCTACTAGTTACTCACCCAACATTGGCTGGTGTCGATGCATGTTGCTGGTTTGTATCTTTCTCAACTTGGATGATGGGCCGATCAGCAAGTGAAAGTATGTCATGGCTGCGCGAAATGAAACGATAGTAAGATAAAACCTGTGATCGCTATCTCCTTCTGATATTGCAGCAAAGTGCAACTGCGTTTAGTTTCTACAAAATGGATATATCTTAGCAGGGATGAAGCTAGGAGCGATTCTGCATCAACGTTTGCGGGTGTAGTGGTGGGTTGGGTGTCTTTGATTGCTGGAGTTGCTTGGTGGTATGGCTGAATTGCTTGAAAGGGCTAAAGAGTTTTCAATTCTTGCTTAGAGAAGCTCTGAGCTCAAATGATGGGGTTGTTCTTCGATGGTAGCCTCAGAGTTTTCACTGAAAACATTGTTCGCCATTTATGTCACACCGGTTGCTGGTGGATCTAAATGGTCCAAAGTGTGACTGAAATATCTTAAACTATTAAGCTTCTAGGTCATTGGAGAAGGAGTCTTATATAGGTTTTTAGCGCTTGTTGCTAATGATTGAAAGAAGCGTTCTGCGGATTTGCCAACCATGATGAGGTTGGCAACATCTTCTCCATCTATGACAATACGATCTGCTTCGAACCTAAAACTAAATCAATAGATTTTAGCAAAGGTGATCAAATGAGGATAAAGTGTAAAAAGAAAAGGGAATAGAAATATTTGTTGATGCTGTGAAAAGCACGATATTTTCATGGCTGCCATGGGACAAAGAGAATTGTCGATTTAATCATGCGTTGAGCATATGAATCATTTCCCATCAGCCTTGAGCAACCTACTGCAGCTGGGACAGCTGCTACACCACCACCCTGAGAAAAAAAAATCAAAGTCTGTAATAGAAGCCCTGCAAGTATACCCTTGATTCTACATGAACATCAGATAGCAATTGATTTCAAAGTAAAGAATAGAAGACAATTCAGTTAAGAACAAGCAAAATTTGTAATAATTATGATAAGTGTAATATTTAAAAAAGAAAAAAGGGACAGGACTTGACTCTGTGATTGAAAGGGTCCATGTGGAGGATATCCTTGATTGTTTTTCGATTTTCATTCACTTGCTCCTTGATTGATAAAACAACATTTGATGATGATGGGATATTTGTATCAATCTAGAAACGCTGGAAAGCGATGGCTTACTAAAATATCGAAGTAGTTTAGAATAAAATTCATATTTTGAATAGTAAATTAATCTCTTAGATCTAATAATCTGATCCACTTTTTTCTTATCCAAGAGAAAAATCTAAAGAATTCATGTTTCTGAATTTATTTAAAAAAGAGCCATCTTTTCTTATCCAAGAGAAAAATCTAAAATTTCGTTTTTTCCAGCTTTTTTGAACTCCATTTATTGATTATTTTTGTTTTACCTAAAAGCACTTGTGGAAATGGTCGAGGGATAGGAATCTCTGGTCCTGGAGGAGAAATTGTTCTTCTTGCGGTGAGTTTCTATTCATTATAATTTTCTTTTTATTTTTTGTATTTGAAGGTGGATGCAAATGAATGGATGTTGAGTTTTGGGATTGATATGGCTTTACTAATTATTTTTTTTATTTTTTTTTACTGTACTATCACTGTAATTCTCCTCCCAAGTCACTGGGAAGAACATGTTCACAGTTAATAACTTATTGACTATTCTCAATTGTAATGTAAGAACCGACGAGGATGCGCTTTTTTTTAAAAAAAATTAATATGAATATTTAGATAACTTTCTGTATAATTTGACTAATTTTATAAACTCAAAAATTAATAACTATTTAAATCTTTAATAACCTTAAAAAAACTTAAATTTATAATAAAAACAAATTTAAAATTTCACCAACTAAATTTAAACTTCATTAGTACACAGGATCCATTTTAGTCAGTCCAAAAGTTATGTTTTTCTTCGATAATTTGATGTATAACTTAAATTAAAAGAAAACCTATATATATTAGATTGTTTGAAAATAATTTTTAATTTGTTTTTTATTAAAATTTATTTTTTAATATTTTTAATAATATTTTTTTAAATAAAAAATATTTTAAAAAAACAACTATTTCTCACCTACCAACCACCGTATAACAAGCCTATAAAATATCAATCAGGTCATAAAATTAAAAAAAATCTTCTTTTATTCCCAATCCCTGAAATTTTCAGTCCCTCTCCCTGTAAAAATTGGCCATGAGAAGAGGTAAGCACCGTATCGGGGAGTCCTGGACTGTTAAACGACTTCACGATCATTCCCAACATCAACAAAAACAACAACAACAAGAAGAATCTAATCTTGAATCACCATCTGTACCATCAGCTTCTTCACAACAACAGTATATCAAGAAATCCGAGCACAAACCCTCAAATTCTCAAGTAGTTTCTTTGAATTCTCCCAAATCTGACCCACCCTCTTCAAGTACTGAAGTGGGTGCTTCTAGTTTTGGTGAGAAAGTGAATGAAAATATGGAAAAACACCTTCATGAAACAAAGAAAGAGGAGATTGAAGAGAAAAAAGAAGAGAGTGAACCGGACAATGGAAATGGGGTTGATGGCGTTGTGACTAGATTGGAAGAATTCTTTTTGGGTGTGGAGGAGCCAGAATTATCTGAGGAGCAGCTAAGGATCAATGATCAGCTACAGGAGGATGAGGTAATTTGAAAAACTTTGGGGTTTATTGACTTTCTTTTTTGTTTAATGAATATTTTGTTGAACTTTATTTTGCAAGATATATACAAATGGGCATAAACTCAAAGGGCATAAAATTGTATATTTCCAATGTTTTAATTTGTTTTGTGAAACTTGATATGCACAGTTTTTTCCGGTAGACTGGGATTTGCGTAGGAATGTCAACAGTGTTCGAAGCTTGTTGTTTAACAACTTTATCGTACCTCCATTAGCATTTTGCCATTGGACGGTTTACAATTACAGAACTTTGTTACCATTGAACTGCAAAGCATCAAACCAACCACCGAGTTTGAAAACATATCTTTCTCGAAAGAAATAAAAAATCAAAATTTGTCTGGAAATGTAAAGAAAATCGAGGTCTTTAAAGTTGCCCGTAATTTTTTTCCCTGGTTAACTGAAGCCTGAAAGTAAGAAACCTTTACCACACCTTTTTCAGCCCTTTCTCATCTTTCACTCTTATCCATTTTTTTCAGTTGCTTGCTATGGAGTCGATTTATGGAGACAATACCTTCATTCTTGAGAGACAGAGAGGTCTAAGATCTTTTCAGGTTACTTCAGTACCTTACAATTTGAAAGCTTCTTGTCATGTTGTACATTAATCATCCAACACCTGTATGTTATTCCGCAGATTCATATTCACATTGAAGTTCCTGCTGAATTTACTGTAACTGCAAAGCTATATTCACTTGGTGATTGTAATGGGAAAAGTGGTAGTTCTGATGAGTTTTCTTACTCATTCGAAGTCCAATATCTTCCACCAATAGTGTTGACCTGCCTATTACCTAAATCATACCCAAGCCACCTACCTCCTTATTTTACCATCTCGGTTCAGTGGTTGGATTCTACTAGTATTTCCCATCTCTGCTCAATGTTGGACTCAATATGGACGGAACAACCAGGGCTGGAGGTTATATATCAATGGGCTGATTGGCTACAGAATTATTCCCTTTCTTTTCTTGGGATTGATAAAGATATCATTCTTGGACCTTGTGTCACTAAACATAAAAAAGACAGGCGTGCGATTTCGGGAAGTGTATCCCTGGAGGTTGATGTTCCTTCACTGAGAAGTTACAATGCTGAGCAATGCCATGAGAACTTCTGCAAAAACTTGCATGAATGTTGTATCTGTTGTGATGAGTATGCAGGCAATTTTCAATCTTTTCCTAAATTTACTTTAATCTGGTCTTAATTATATAAACAGCAAATCGTTTGGTGTACTAATATGGCTGACCTATGCTCTGTTTATGACTGTTTTAGGTTATGGGGGATTGAAATATATATTTGAACTCCATCAGTCCATTTTTTTTTAAAGAAGACTTTTGACTTTGCTTATAGGTTATCGTAATGCATAGCTGTCCCTTTTGGTCCAGTTGTTTGCTGTAATCTTTCTAGATGATGTTGCTCTAGTTAAGCTTCAAACATGTGCTTATGGCTGTCATTTGAAATTTGATAATGCATAGTATTTCATGTACAATAATGTCAGACATTGGGAGACCTTCCACTTACAACTTTCTGTGGCGTTTGTTTGCTGTATGAAGACAAGGTCATGGTTGTTAGTAGTCTTGTCCTTTAACCTCACACTCCCTTTTTCGGTTCGCTGCTGAGTTGGTTGTTGATAAATATCAACTTTTACTCTGAACTGATTTCCTTTTCTTACCTTTTTCAATGTACTATTTCTGAATACTATTAGAAAGAACCTCTTATCTGTTTTTGTATGTTCTTCTATGGAAATTAACCTTCTTTTTTATTTATCTTACCAGGCAGCGATTTCATCAGGCTACCATGCCAGCATTTCTTCTGCCCAAAATGCATGAAGAGGTATTCTGACATTCATGTTGCAGAAGGTACTGTGAACAAGCTTCAATGTCCAGATGCAAAATGTGGGGTTATGGTCCCTCCTGGTTTATTGAAACGGTTACTCGGTGATGAAGAATATGAACGATGGGAGTCCTTGATGTTGCAGAAAACACTGGAGTCCATGTCTGATGTTTCCTATTGCCCAAGATGTGAAACACCCTGCATAGAAGATGAAGAACAGCATGCACAATGCTCGAAGTGCTTATATAGCTTTTGCACACTTTGCAGGGAGAGACGCCATTTAGGCGAAGTTTGTATGACACCAGAAATGAAGCTTCAAGTCTTGGAGGTAAAGTTTGTGTTCTCATCTCTGGTATTTAGTTTCAGAGTCACCTCTGTTAACAAGAAGGATAAACAAGCGCAAATATTTTAATAGGGCATCCTACCAGAAGAAATGAAAACAAACTCAAAACAAGGGTGTTCTCTTGTCTCGCTGAGAAAACCCATACTTAAAGCTCCTGAGATATTAGTGATTGACAATATCTTTTCTCCATATGTAATTTCAGTTCTTAATCTTTTTATAGAATGGGGAGGAAACCAATAAGAAAAGCGGAGATAGAAGGAAAGTTTCTCGGTGCTCGTTAGCTGTTGATCATTGGAAATATAATCCTTAGAATAATTAGGAATGGGATCAGGTTCCCTTATATTACACTGAGAACTCTAGCAAAAACCCTAGAATGTTGAGAATTGGAATCCTTCAATAAGGAAACCAAATTTCAAATCATATGGGAAATTGAATAAGATCCCAATATCTATTTTAATAGGAAAGAACTAAAATTCTGATTGATCAAATAAAATTAAATAATGAAATGATAATCCAGAAATCTTGCTTGGTTATGCACACCTTCTTCTGTTTTTATTATAACTACTATGATGTTGCTCATGGTATCAGAACGAATTCTCTACCAAAAAATGCTTCTATAACTTTCATGTTAGCCTGCGTTTCAGATTTTCATAACTTGGATTTCATTTTCTCTTGATCTTTTGTGGTGCTTTGGAAAAATAAGTTATATGTGGTGGATGTTGTCCTTGCCAGTTGTGAAAGAATAATGATGTTATAACAAATAATTGTTAAGAATTCAACACAAATACAAACAACAGCATTGATAGCAATTTAATGGAACCTTTTGTTCATTTATTTTATGTGTATATTCGTGTTGCATTCATTAAATTTTTTTCGATATACCAATCATTACTTATCATGAAATATGTCTTTAATGACCTTTAATTTTGCCCTACAGGAACGTCAAAACTCATCTCACCTCAAAGATGGACAAAAGCATAGAGAGCGCGAGATGATAAATGAACTTCTTAGTGTCAAGGAAATACTTCGTGATGCTAAGCAATGCCCATCTTGTAAGATGGCAATCTCAAGAACTGAAGGTTGTAACAAGATGGTGTGCAAAAACTGCGGGCAGTTCTTCTGCTATCGTTGTAACAAAGGGATTGATGGATATGACCATTTTAAGTGAGTGATTCGTTGAAAAAGTTAAATACTATATTTGGTGTGTTTGTCATGATCTTGCATTTGTCAGATTTATACAATAACTTTTGCAATTATTGAAGGGATGGACAGTGTGAACTCTTCCCACAAGAAGAGATTCAACAATGGGAGGAGAGGATGAATCCCCGCCGGGTTGTGGCTGAGGTTCATGCTGAACTTTTTCCGGATCATGTTAATGCATGTCCCAATTGTGGTCAGTTCAATGTGAAGGTTAGTGATGATTGGTCTTTCTGTAGATCAGAATCAGATGTTGAATGTATTTAAATATTCTGAAGTGCTAAAATCTGTTTGGATCTCTCGTTCTTTTTTAATCTGACCTGATACCAGGTGCTTTCGTGTCTTGTGGGCCATGTGTCCTATTCAAAGTGCAACACCGAACCATAATTATTAAGCCCTAAACTTTCAAAAGTATTCTAGTTCCATCCTTTTTATTTTTTTTTGCTATTGCATATTTATTATTAGTATTTAAAAAAAAAAAGTTTAGACCTGAAACTAGAAAGGATAACTGAATCCCACTCGATTCAAGACATGCATGGGCTGATCATTTACAAATGAAAACTTTGCAATTGCAGTCTTCATTTTTCTTTATTGCAAGTATAGTCTTTGGGACACAAATGAAAGCTGATCAATGTAATTTGTGGTATTAAAAGTAATATTTTTCAAGAATGACAAAATAAAATGCTATTCTTATGGGCCATGTTTGACATCAATTTCAAGCCATGTCGAACAAAGACTTCTGTACACTACACAGTGTTAGTGTTGGTAAAATCTGTTAAATCTTCAATGAGCTTGGTTTCATTTCTTTGCTTATAAACATTTAGGAGATAATTAATGGATTGATTCCTCTGGAACCCTATGATCAAATCTACTCTCTTTTTTCCCTTTGCTATGAAATACTAAAAAACACTGAGCATCAGCTGCCTGATAGGTTTGTCATTTTCTTCTCTTTTGACATGGTTACAGGTTGGCAATAATAACCACATTCTTTGCTGGTCATGCCAAATGCACTATTGCTACTTGTGCAGAAAGATTGTGAGGCGCGGTTCTCAGCATTTTGGACCAAAAGGTTGCAAGCAGCACACAGTGGGATAGCTGTCAGTACAGCTCTAAACCAGCCCAGTTGAAAAAGAATATTAGAGATTCAGTAACAATAGCAAAGAGGATTTGGTTATATTCCTGTGGATTTCGATGGTATGTTATTAGGATCGCCCCCCTAGTTAGAGCTACCAGGTTGAACAATGATGTCAGTTTTAAATGCTGGTTTCACGTCCGAGAGATTTCGGGCAGGCAAAGCCCTCCCAAATTTGTGTTTTCTGCGTGCATTTTTGTTTTCGCTGTGGTTGGTTGTTACAACATTCAGTTTCCTGCACTCGTGGTTGGTTGTTACAACATTCAGTTTCCTGCAGTCAGGGTGTTGGCTGCAAGGAGTTGTGCGAGTAAAATGAGCGTGTTTTTTTCCTTCATGGCTTCGGTTTACTGAAAAGAAAAGAAAAGAAAAGAATGAAAATAGGGCAAAAATACAATTTTGAGTTGATATTGTGTAACATTATGGTTTTTCTCTCTTTACACCCGCAAGTTGTGTTCTCTTAAAGATGAAGCTCTGGATTGACTGATCGTGGAGTTTTGATGTGTTGTAATAAAATGTCAGTAGCTCTCTTCTTCTCTATTCCGTTCTCTGTGTAAATGCTCCAGGTACTTTTCTTATCCAGGTTTAGAGGCCTAAATAGGAGTAAAGAAAGAAGTGGAAAGAACAAATTTGCCTCCAAACTATCAATTGAGGCCCCCATCTTTGAGATTACGCTCAATTAACCCTGTCGTTACCTAAGGCTAAAGGGCATGTTAATTTTGCACATGATTCCCGCACCTTTTATCCTTTGCCTGATTTTAGTGTAAAAACGAGGCTTCCTAAAATATTTTTGAGCTAAAACAAATGTTTTTAACACTCCAAATAAGTCATGTATTGTTGATAATTTTTAGCAGCAAAATGATCATTGTTGATGAATATTTTGGCAAGAAGCATCAATGTTGCCAAGAACGGTCTAAAATTCAAGGCATGTATCTGTCATGTGAAAAAATAATGGACTTTTAAACTTTAAATAACAATGGAGGTTAATTTAATTTAATTTAATTGGGACAATCGAATGGTAGAGGACTCAATTGGGATATGTATAATAGTTTGGGAGTAAATTTGTTCTTTCCCCATAAAGAAAACTAGCAAGCTACTCGGATTAAAACCTAAACTACGTAGCTGCCACGCGCTGCTGCGGGCAGTCTTTCATAGTGTGGAGCAATCCTGTATATCCTGAAAGAATAGTCATGGGAATAATATAGCTGAAAAGGAATAAAACAAAGAATTGACATTGACGCCAAGCAAAATTAAAGGTGCATTCGAAAGCTTTGTTTAAATGTTCAGAAGCTTCATGTGAGAATCAACATCGACTACAGTAACACATGAGCTGAGTTTATGGGATGACTTTGCGCACGATAACTGAAGCTGGAATGTCTACGGAGAAGATCATAAGCAACCATTTGCAAGCGAGGGCAAAAAACATAGCAAGTTGGATCGAGTCATGAAGAAATCATCCAACAACGGTTTCACAGCAAGTCACCCTACATAAAAACGAAGCTGTTAGCATGCGTGATAATGGGGAAGTAAAAGACTATAAGCGCAAAGGTGTAATGGATGGAAGTTGAATCCTAAAGCATGCTGACAGAGAGAAAGTTGTAGCTGAACTATAAATAGAGTTAAATTGTCTAAGCTATTCATTTAACACATAATGAAAATGTAAAAACGAGTAAACATATATCTCTTTGAAAGCCATCAATAGTTTTGTGAGCGATTTAGGGGGCGAGTGGGGGGAGAAATGGCAAACAACCATAGCAAAAGGAAAACTAAATACGCACAATTTACAGGAAGTGCAAATCAGGAAGCCAAGTAAAGTTAACATTTAACAAAGAGGGGGGAGAGAAATACATCAAAACTTTCATATGTAGTAGCGGCAAAATACAGAAGCAAGCACAGCTAATAGTATTGAAATTGCACATGTAAATGATAAGGGGGCGGGGAGAGGTGCGGTCGAGGAAATTGGCCAAATCTAGTAGGTGCCAAAGTTTAGCGCAACATAAGATCACCAAGCATAATTCAGTCAGCTCAAACGCAGAGGGTATTTGAAAGAACAGTTTGTTCAGTTGCTAAGAAAGCTAAAGAAAAGAAGTAACAGTTGTAAGCATGATAGCAAAGGGAACCACATGACAACACTTTTTCCTTTCCTTAATTGAATTGATCACACCAAATTTTTGCAAAGAAGGGTCGAGGACAAAATAGAAAGATGAAACGCATTAGAAAAAGCTGTAAATGGTGGGCCAATTGAAGAGCAATTGTATAAATTGAATGAGTAATGCATGAGAGTGGGAAAACGATTGGATCCAAAAATGAAAACATGTTGAACTGATACAAAAGAATGCTCCTACAAGTATCTGGTCTTGGCAGCTTTGTTTACACAAAGAATGAGTGACAGGAGCCATGCATTATCAAAATAATAAGAAAATGCATCAAGATATTCAAGGGCAGCCTAGAACAATGAAATGTCAGTGTCCAAACAATTTGTTAGCAGCTGATAAATGCGTGAAAATATACGTAAGGTCCCAGCATAATAGAGCTGGATCTGGACAGATTGAATCATTTTTTGAAGAATCTTAAGATAACAAATGAATTGACCCGTAAGAACTGGAAAAAAGCAGGTGTTTGTTAGCAAATGAACAAAAGAACTGGAAAAAAATATGGTGCGTGAAAGAACAATGGAAACAAAAACTAGTGCAAGGTGGGAAGTCCTTGAAGAAAATGCAAATTTAAGGCTCGATTGTGATGTATAACTGATAACTATAACATGAAACACTTTGCAACCTTTCCCATCGTCCATTGCGAGAGACGGCCCCTCTCCTGCATCATTGTCTTCTCTTATGAGCCTCCATTTTTTTTCATCTAGCGATTCGGTACTTCCTCCTCTCCTCTTTCTTTTATCCTTTTGATATAAAAAAAGGGCATGGATTGTATTTTTCAGGAGCAAGCCTCTCTCACCTGAGCCAAGAAGAAGAAAAAGCTAGGAAAATATGTTCTTAGACATGCCCATATAAGAAGAGGCCAAAGTTAGTCCCTTATATTTGCTTTGGTGGTCAAATTAATCCTTATTATTTGTTATATGACCTAACATTACGGGACACTAGCATTCTAACTTCACATATTCTTAATTAATAACATATATCTATGAATATGATATAAATTAAACTTATAGCTATAAACTTAAATTGATTTTGATAGGAATTATAATATAAATTATATATATTAATAAAAAAATAAAATAAAAGGTAAAAATATTGGGTTGAGTCAACCTTGTGCCCGCTCTAATATTCGATCCAAGTAAAATTGGGTGGAGGTTTTCTAAATTCTCTTTGAATCTATTTACTTTGATTCTGGACAAACCAAGGAAAATCTCAATTTAGGTATACCAAGTGATATTGGATACTTATGAAATTGTCATCTCTACTTATGTTATTCACTACCACCATCACATAACCACTTCAAGCATTACTACCAAAATAAATCAAAATATTTAAAATAATTATATCTATAGAAGTAGCAAATAACTGCATACTTGTTCAAAGCTAGCCATATATCCATGACATAGTTGGCAATATAGGTAGGCAAGCATTGTCTACTCCTAGTTATAGACAAGAATTTGCTCAAAATCCTCCATGAATGGTAAAAACATGACTAGTACTGCATTTTCAATTATACTTGTGAATAGCACGCTATTAAATATGTGCATGAGATAAGCTCTAGCATACTCACACAACACCATATCTATGAGGTCATTTAGAGGTGAGCTCAAGAAAGTCTCTTCTAGCCACTTATCTTAATCTAATCTCCCTTAACAACAATATTGTGATGTATTTGTCATAATAAATGCTAACATATCATGTCACTCTTATACAATCCTCTGTTAGTTATAGAAGCACTATCTAACAACAACCCAAGTAATAAGGCAATATCATAAAATGTATGTATCATCTTATCTACACTTAGATGAAACACGTGGGTCTCACTCATTTATCATTTTAGCAACGCACTAAGCAATCCATGATTAAGCTTGATGTGTTAAAGGTAATTGGTCCTATAAACATTGGCATGAACAATGAATGAAAGAATACGAGGATGCAAAAACATCAATTTATACAAGAGAGATGCCCTGAAATATAATGAAATTACATATATATTAGGATGATTATAAGTATGGTTGAATATAGCACTCACAAATAAACTTACATATCTAACTCTTATATCTATGGATCGATGTTAGTCCTATAAGTATATATCAACTACCAATACAACCTAGAACAAAACTAATCTCTTCATAGTCTCTCAATTACGAGGGCATCTGATAGAACTTGTAGTGCCACCTCTCGTATGCACCATGTCTTAACACGTACCTGTATGGTATATTTGTCAAATAACAAGTTGTTAATATTTCAATATAAAACAATAACCAATAACATCAATGCAAAGTAATGATAATGATGATGATAATAATAATAATAATAATAATAATAATACTTGCATACGTTGTCCACTTAGGTTAATTTTTCTATTATGTTCTCTCTCACCACATATGCTACATTTATTTTTTGTATGTTCCCCTCTTATATTCATCTCAATATAAAAATAAATATATATTTTTTGACACCTACTACACCTTCATCTCATTAGATCTGTTTCTACCCTATTTTTGGTATATTTATGTCATAGTAGTTAGTTAGGTAATTGATGAAATTAAAGATCATATGCATTTTGATACATGTCAACACTATAAAAAGGTCAACAATTATACAAATTCAAATCGATATGCGATACAACAAGTAAAGAGGTGAAAACACGATCAATGAATTTTCCATTTACCACATATTAAACAACCTTTTTGTATGTTAATTATTCATTGAATCTTTTATCTCTCTTCGACCACTAGGTTGAGGGAGGGTAATAACTTGAAAATATCTTATTTTATAGTTAAATTGAGTTGTCATATGTGTTCTTAATATATTTAAAGTTGTTGCAATTTCATAAAGTACTTGTAGAGGCTATAATATATTATGAGATATGAAACCTTGAGTCTTAAATCTTCAATGAACAAAATATTTATTTAATCTATAAAAAGTCAACTAGATTAAAAAAGTAATGTGCAATGAACGTCCTCCCTTCAAGATATTATTAAAAACTTCTAATAAATTTATAGACATTTTCTATAATAATAAGCATCATCAAACGAAAGCGCCTACTTTTCTTTAGTTCAATTTCTTTCCATTATTTTATTCATCTATCCTTCTCAATTAAAGTAGTATACTAGTTATCAAATTTCTTCTTTGATGGACACAACACATCAAATTCAAAGTTTTTTTTTCAAAGTTGAATATTTGAACCTGGTGTTGAAGTTATTTATAAAATGACATGAACAATAATGATGAAATCCAACTAGTTATGGTATATCTCTACCATGTTATTCGTAATTGCAACATGTCTATCTATCTATCTATATATATATATATATAATACATTATGTCCAACACCAATATTTATATAATAAACTTCTCGTATAGGTGAGTGAGATTTCTCAGTGGATGACAATTCCTTTACCCCTCAATTGCAACTCTAAATGACCATAAAACCCTTTAAAATTTTGTTATGTCATCATATACCCATTATGATTCTACTAGATAATTGTAATGGGATTTTATTGTTAGAGTGTTGATAACAATCTAGACAGTGTTTTAAAGGACTCTTGTGTAAATCAAATAATCACTCGAGTACCTTTTATTTAGCTACCTATGCATTACAATATGAGATATTAAACCTATATTGTTTACTTATTCATTACTTGAATAGTCACAATGTTCATAATTATGTCATCACTTATAATTGACAAAACTATTGTATCAATAAATTATGAATCAAGCTAACAATGATCTTCCTTAATTGATGAATTAGTCCATGCATATGGACCTATCAACTTTGAAAACTTAAACGAATCATAATTCTTATGAAATCCTCATGTAAGTACCATTAACATTCTAGTGCATTTGTATATTATAATTGCATATAGGTTGTGGTTGAATGTTGCACCTTATATTCTAATGAATTTGTTACGTGCCATTATGATTTTACATTAATTAATTTATACTTAGTTCAGAAGTTTTGTCTAACCTCTAACTCAATACTTATTGTAACACCCCATACTTTCATTGCATTTATAATTATTTTTCTACGATTTGGTACGTAAAAATACAAGTGATTTTTTATATATATATATAGTTCTCATATAAAAGTCTACCGAAATTTCCACCGAAATTTCGGCAGAGTCTCCCCTATACCGGGAGGTCCCAAGTTATCGACATATACCCTGTTTACACTTCTAATATTTCACATCTCATAACTCAATCACGACCCAATCGTCCTGGGTCTCAATCCCACAAACATCATCATCATCATCACAACCATAATATTTATAACATACATTGAACAACAAATATCATTATAGAGGAATAAATGAGATAAACATGCATACATGAAACATGATTATATGGATTTCAGAGTTAGAGTTAAGTTCATCTATTCAAGTTTAAAACATCCATTAATTATATAAATGTTTTAATATTTCAAAATACAAGGATATACTCCCTAGAACTACATAACAAAAAGTGAACAAAAGTTAGGATCTACTCCTATCGTGCACGCGATGGTCCTAAAACAAAATACATATTATTGAAACATGAATATCATAATAAGTATAGTAACACAAATATCCAATAATTTAAAAAGGCAAACATGTAATCATATTCTATTCACTTCTCCATTTTTGTTTTCCATTGGAACTCTTTCTCATTCAACTACTAAAATCATTTCACCTTCCATTTTCAACTTCCATTCAAGATTCCATAAGATCAACCACAACTATTTATGCCTAACTCATTGTCAATACCAATTTCACCGGTATCATCATCACCTCGTAAGCGTCGATGCTTAGCGATCCCCTTTACCCGGGACCCTAACATACACTAAATGTATACTAGTCCATGCCCCATAGGCATCGATGCATGGTGATCCCCTTACCCGGGATCCTAGCATACACTAAATGTATGCTAGTCCATGCCCCATAGGCATCGATGCATGGTGATCCCCTTACCCGGGATCCTAGCATACACTAAATGTATGCTAGTCCATGCCCCATAGGCATCGATGCATGGTGATCCCTTTACCCGGGATCATAGCATACACTAAATGTATGCTAGTCCATGCCCCATAGGCATTGATGCATGGTGATCCCTTTACCCGGGATCATAGCATACACTAAATGTATGCTAGTCCATGCCTCATAGGCATCGATGCATGGTGATCCCCTTACCCGGGATCCTAGCATACACTAAATGTATGCTAGTCCATGCCAATTTCATTCATTAATATTGTCATTCTTTGTTCGACCATAGTTATCATTACAAATTTTCATTTCAAACATGGCTCGTTTCTTTTCAAAGCTAAGATATAATATCATATGTTAAGGACCCAAATTTTCACCCTTTAACGCGTCTACATAGTCGGTCGGTAGAGGTCGTATTCCGACCTCTCCTCAGAGTTTTGACTATATCTGGAGTTCTAGGACTTCGTTTCAAGCGAGGTTGGTCTCGTTGGAAAGCTAAGACACGGGACTACAAGTCCCATGAAAGGAGAAGAACCCAGTTCTGCCCTATAAGGTCTGTCATGACCCAATCTCGGTTGGTGACCCATAACTAGAGTTTTATAGCTCCAAATTGAGCAAGACCAGTTTTCTTAGTTAGTCAACATCCAAAACTACAATTATTATGAAGGAACCTGATCCTAATTCCCTCATCCTCCTACTCGAATTCTCTCTACAAGTCAGGAGACGAATCTGACCAAATTCATCAACCTTTCCATTTACACACAACATCCACAATTCAACCTTTTCTCTTTATCTCGACCCCTACTCATATCACATACCATATAAGAGTGTCAAAAATATCTTGTTTTTTTAAGAGCCAATATATCCTAACTAATTGATCTATACCGTTGTACGCAGGGTACTCTTATTCATTCCAATAATATCATCACAAGTTTGATACATATCAATGTACGTAAGGCACTCGTATCCATTCCAATTATATCATAATTAGTTGGTACACATCAATGTATGCAAAGGTACTCATATTCATTCCAATGTTTATCGAAGCAATAAAACAATAAATTCTGAAATTTATCAATGAGTTTACACAAATTGAAAAGACAAGGTGCGATGCACCTACCTGTTTCCCCAACCGATCGAGTCCCTTTAACTACTGACGACCCTGCTCCATACATCTTTTCTGTTTGATAATCAAGAGATACAATTAGTACCCTCTTCTAATTTTATCACAATGTGTGTTCTCATACTATTGCAATCTCATTCACATGAATTCATCACCATGTTTTAGTTTTATTTTCTGATTATTTCCTTCAACTACCTCATTACACTTTCAAGATCAGATTTCACTCGAGAACACTGTTTACCATTTAATTCGTAAGTAAAGTTATAGAATTCAGTTTTAAGTGTGGTTTGGCTCCTTGGAAAGATAAGACACGGTCCTACAACTCTATTGAAGGATCAGAAGACTAATTCCGCCCTTAACACCCCCGAAATTATCTGTTATAGTACTTAATAAAATCTGTCAAATACAAGACAGTTCGATCCTTCTTTCATTTTTTGTCCACATCTGGAGTTCTATAACTCCAAATTATATAAGGTCAGGTTTGTTGAAAAGATAACATCCATACCTACAACTTTTGTGAGAACTCAATCTGGAATTTTATCATTTTGGTTCCCTAACCACAGCCGAAAGGTAGGTGATAAAACTGTTAAGTCCCAATACATAGATTGAGACAACCAATATCTCCCTTTTCCTACTACCAATAATATTGCCGAACATGCCTAAGGAAAGACATTAAGGATTTTCTTCAATTTAAATCATAATTAGCATGCTTTTGATGGTTAAACACAAAACAAGCCACCATAATTTCCATTCATTTCATTTTTGCTAACCTAACTTAAAAACAACATTTCAGTAAGGTTCCTGTTTCTCCCAACTAAATCAGAATGAATACAATCCACGTGGTGAAGTTAACTACCATTATGCCATGCAACACATACCAAAAAATCATAGAATTTTAACAAATAGATCTTTCTAGATCGAAACAAAACCAAACAGACCTGAAAATTAACAATATATTGTTCTACGATGAATACCTCCTTGTAGAAGTGTCGAATCCCGATCTCCACCGTTCATAATGAAGAGATCATCAATATGACCAACATATCCAAATTTGAGCAGGATCCAATGGTGGACAAAGACGGAAACTGCCAGTGACTGTAACTGACCTGCAGGCAGGTTTTCCTGGAAATGTTGCGAGGGATATATCTCTCACACCAAATCATAAAATTCAGATCCCAGCGGTCAGATGTTAGAGGGTGGTAAGAACCATAATATATCCAAAAACCAACCCAACGGTGCAATACAAAGATATGGCCGTTTTAGTGTCTGCTCTCAAGATACACTCTCTCACTCCCTCCCTCTTTTTTCTTTCATTCGGCCATCCTCTATTTTTTCTGCATAATTTTGCTATTTATATAGCAAATCTATCCATATTTACTAAAACACCCTTATATCAAGTTTGGGTATCTTTTTGTTCAACCAAACATCTTTTTCTCGGTCCGCTTTTAAAATACTATGCAAAAAATTTTTCTCTCTAAAATTTCTTTTCTAATAATTCAATACCATTTCAGTTTATTTTATTTTAACTAGCTCAACTCATTCTCGGTTCTAAATTATCAATAATTTTATTAATATCATAAAATTTGATCGGGAGTCTTACAATTTATCACCATTTCTATTTTATTTCTCATTATTAAATTCATCATGGTGAAGTCTTTTGTTGGGCTTTTACAGAGTTTCCACCTAGTCATACGCATGTCTAAATTATAAATTTCCAAGGTTTCATGCTAGGGGTCATTTTATCATTTGTACATAAACCCCTAACCTTCTATTATTTGAACATTGACCCCTCTTGATCTTATAGTCTAGAAAAATTATAACCGGGGGTTTACACTTACACTTGAATTCATATGACTCATAGCTTAGTCATTGCATACAATTTTATCAGCCCTACTAGTATTCTTAAATTCAAGAATGAGAGATCTTATGAATTATAGTTGGCTTAATAGCTCACCAAACTCATCTTCTTTATGTGGATCAACTAAACGTTACCCTTATCTTCCTCATCATTTGATTCAAATTCATTATTAGCATATATATGGTTAAACATAATTGGATATTCAATTTCCATAATTTCAGGTATCAATGTTAGGTTTATTGTACCCACTAACTATCCTAGATAGACCTACAAACTATAATGTTTGTGTAGCCATTTGGGTATAACTTGGGATCCAAGTATACTCGATACTAGAAAAGTATTCTTATGTTAGGTCTACTGTTCAAGTAAAGCTCTAAGTATCTCAATTCATATTCGATTATCAAACCAACCATAGACTTCAAACTGACATCACAAGAAATGTGTATAACAACATAATAAATTAGACATTTCTTAACTTACATCCTTCAAGTAATATCAACTTTAATTTCATTAAAATTCCATCCTTTATATATGACTTGTTTTAGTTTGGCTAGTGAAATGTCTAATTAATAAAAAAAATAAAATAGGAAAGGGTTTTTCTGTACCCCTCCTCACAAAACACAATTCATTATAATAGTGTTTTTATTTTTTTTCTCTTTGTTTTTTATTTTTATTTTTGCATCTATATTTTTTTTTCAATTTCATCTTTCAATGTTAAGTTTTTTGGAGATTGTGTTTCATGATTTTTTTAATTTATTTTTATTTTTGCATCTATGTTTTTTTTTCAATTTCAATTTCATCCTTCAATGTTAAGTTTATTGGAGATTGTGTTTCATGATTTTTTTTTTAATTTTTTTTTATAAGACAATCTCAGTCTTAAAACTAAAAAATAAGGAGATTTTATGGAACCCCTTCCTCATAAAATACTATTCATTGAAATAATGTTTTTTCTCTCTCTTTGTTTTTTTTTTCAATTTATTCTTATCTTTTAATTTTAATTTCATCCTTCAACATTAGATTTATTACATATTGTGCTTATAATTGTTTTTCAATTTATTTTTTTATGAAGCTGTCTCAGTCTCAAAACTAAAAGATGAATGGTTTTATGGTACCCCACTTCATAAAATACTATTAGTTGAAATAATATTTTTCTTTTTTCTCTTTTTGTTTTTTTTTTCAATCTATGTTTTTTTTTTAATTTCAATTACATCCTTTAACATTAGGTATATTGAGGATTGTGTTTTATAATTTCTTTTTAATTTACTTTTTATAAGACCATCACGGTCTCATGACTTGGACCACGAGTTTAACAATTTAACTCAGTTGATTCGAGTTTTTTTTTCTAATTAACTTATTTTTTCAATTTCATCCTTTAACATTAGATTGATTAAGAATCAGGCTTTATGATTTATTTTGATTTGTTTTCTATGAGGTTATCTTTATCTCATGACTCGGGTCACAAGTTTGACAAGTTAACAAAAAATAAAAAAGAAAGGGATTTTACTTTGCCTCTTACAAAACACTATTTACTATAATAGTGCCCTATATAATTTGATAAAATTCAACAATTCTTATAAATTCTCTCAAAATTTATCAATAGCAAAAAAATAAAAAAAACTACAATATTTAATAAAATCATCAATTCTCACAAATATCAACCAATTCTCCTAAAATTTATTAATTCTCACAATTTCTCAACAAAATTTACCAATTACAAAAATTACATAATTCACTTTAAAATATACTATAAAAAACTATAAAATTTCATAACATTAATCAATTAACACAACTTCTTACTGATTATCCTAAATTTTTTTATCAATCTTAACCGGTTGTCACTAAAATATATTAATTTAATAAAATTCATCAATTATCTCTAGTTCTCTTAAAATTCACAATTGTCATCAATCATCTAAACCCTAATTGATTTAATTTATATCAATTGATCTAGATTCAACTAAATCTCAATATGAAAAAACTAAACACTAACATAATCATCAAATCACACTAAATTTCATAAATTTAAAAGTGTTAATTTAAAATTGTTAAAGGAGAGTTGGTGGAAGTAGCTGTGATGGAACGCGGGTGATGCCTATTTTGTTTTCAGGGCTTTCTTTATGGGCTTACTCACATGAGTAAGCCCATAAATAAAGCCCTGATAAGCGGCTGTCTAGGCTTCAAGTCAGAGCTCCGTGCAGTGCCCACCACTCTCATCAGAGGCGGTGCGAAGAACATCAGCGGACAAAAACTCCCTCCTGTCTTACTTTAGAAAAAAAAAAACCATCAAAGATAACTTCACATTTGTCTCTCTCTCAAAAGGATGGCCCTTTCAAAATTGGAGGTATTTTTCTCATCTATTCACTGTAATTTTAAAATACCAAGTTCTTTTCTTTACTTTGCCATATACAAGCTGCTATTGCCTTTTCTTTTCAAATCTTCTTTGCTCTTTTTTTTTTTAATTCTTTACATCTAAGGTTGTTTTTTTCAAGTGCAGCTTATTGGTTATTCAAAAGTATCATCATTATTAGCTAAAAAAGCGATGCTCTCGGATAATTCTCAATGGCGGCACAGCCTTTTGTATTATGCAACTCCTAGTGCTTAATTTGCAAAGTCTCAATCTGGGTTTAATGGGTATTCGTCGTTATTCAAGAACATGCTTATTGAAACCAGGTTTGCTTCGAAGCCTTCTTACTTGGCGCAGAGGTTGTCTTTATGTACTTTTTTCAGATTTATCTGCTTTGCAATTGGAAGACAATGTGTCTCATTATAGTTCTATGAGTGAAACGGATAGCGACGTTGATAAATTTATGGTACCAAGAATAAAATTTAAGAATCCAAAGAGGTGTGAATTGTCTCGACTTGTTGTGGAGCTTTTAAAGACTTTGAATTGGGAGGTTGCTAGGCAAGTGAAATTCTCAAAATCCGTGAACGTCTATGGATTTTTTTATTCAATTAATGCATTTAGAACCATTGTTCATGTGTTTGCATTGGCGGGCCTGCAGAGGGAAGCACAATATTTGCTCACAGATATTGTTTTTTATTATAAGGAAGAAAATCTTAATGTTTCAGGGTTGTTCTCCACATTCTTGGATTCACCAGAGTGTGTGGGAAGATCGGCTACTGTATTTAGTTTACTTATAAAGGTTTTTGCATCGAATAAGATGCTTGCAGATGCGAAAGATGTTTTTATGCAGGCTAAGAAAATTGGTGTTGAGTTGAATATTTCTTCGTGCAATTTCTTGCTCAAGTGTTTAGCGGAAGGAGATAAACTGGAAGCTGTTAGAAGTTTGTTTGATGATTTGAAGAATTCTGGGCCATCACCAAATGTTTACACCTACACAATTATGATAAATTTTTACTGTAAAGAACGTCATGGGCAGAATATAGATATGGAACAAGCATCTCTGATCCTGGAAGAAATGGAGAAAAAAGGGGAAAACCCAACAGTTGTAACTTATGGTGTATATATCCATGGTCTCTGTAGAGTTGGTTCAATTGAGGATGCTTGGAACAAGATTCAGGATTTGAGAAGTAGCAACCAGCCTCTCAACATTTATTGTTACAATGCTCTCATTCAGGGGTTTTGCCAAAAAGGCAGACCAGATGAAGCCTTAAAACTTCTGGAAGAAATGAAGGATGAGGGAATATCGCCAGACATTTATAGCTACAGCATTTTAGTCAATGCCTTTTGCACGGAAGGAGATATTGAATCAGGTATGAATTTAATACAAGAAATGGAGCATTGTAATAAGAAGCCACCCCTTGTTTGTTGCACCTCAGTCCTTATGGGTCTTCGCACTAAAGGACTGGTGAACGATTGTCTCAATTTTTTCCATGAGCTCAGTGCTAAAGGGTACAAGCATGACCTGATATCATACAGCACCTTAATCCATGGATTCTTAAAGGGGCATAATGTGAAATCTGCTAACAATCTTGTGCACGAGATGAGAAAGAATGGCTTGGTTCCTGATTATATCATTTATATTAGCCTGATTCGTGAATACTGCAGAAAGGGGTGTTTAAAGGAAGCGCTAAAAAATTTCTATACAATGCTACAGGATGGTCTCCAGCCAGATATTATCACTTGCAATCATATCGTTGATCAATATTGCAGCAGAGGGCAGTTTGAAGAAGCTTTGATATATATAAACCAAATGAAAGATCAAAATATTCTTCCCAACTCATACACATATAGTGTAATCATAAACTGGCTGTGCAAGTATCAGGCAGTGGAAAAGGCATGGGAAGTTCTTCCTGTAATGTTTAAGGACAACATTTTCCCTTCTGTTATTCATTACACTACCATTATGGATGGATATGCTAAACAGTTTAAAAATCCGATGAAGGCCTGGAAGTTGTATCGAACAATGCCAAAACTTGGGTGCAAACCAGACAATGTGACACTTACAGTTCTTGTTGACATGTTTTCCAAGAGAGGCAAAATGTCTAAAGCACTTAATCTGTTTAAGGAGATGGCTGAAGAGGGTTTGAGCCGAGATGAGTTTGCTTTCACAGCTATTATAGATGGGTACTGTAGAGTTGGAAATGTGAAAAGGGCTTGGTCAATGTATAAGAAAATGAAGAGAAACAATGTCACACCCAATGTGAAGACATATACTTGTCTAGTTGATGGATTTTGCAAGTTAAAACGCTTGGATATGGCTACTATGCTGATTGATGATATGAAGAGAAATAGTGTCACACCCGATGTGAAGACATATACTGCTTTAATCGCTGGGTATCAAAGAATTGAAAATATAGATAGAGCTTATGAGGTGTTCGATGAGATGAAGAAGAAGGGTACCTTGCCAGATCACATTGCCTATCTTACACTTGGACTGGGTGCTGATGTGGTTACAGAAGATTAGGTGATGGAGGAGATACGTGGCAAGGACCAGATTGTAGGTTGTTGAGTATCAAATATCTATCATATAAGCAGAGTGCCTTGTATTTAACTGATATCTGGTTATCTCTCTTCCCATTTAGATTACAGCGTTTCAAATAGATTTGAATCTTTTTGAGGTGTTGCTTTCATGAAGATCAACCCACGGTCATTGTATGGAGAGATGAGATAGGCACCTTGTTTAGGTGGGTGGACGGTCACCAGTTATTAGCAATCTGCAAAAGCATGCTGGTAAATATTGTAGTTTAGGAGTATATGTCATATTAAGATGCTGGTATTTTCTGGATTGTAAAATTATCACAAAAATGAGAATGGCTGTCTCACTCCTTGAAATGTGTAAGCGTGCAAGCAACCTGCGAGGATGCTTGAATGATTGCTATCACAAATTCACAATGTTTGTTCATTTTCATTCATGTGCACCTGCTTGCATGTATTTCCTGTAATGTTTTTGCAAATGGAGAATTGAGTTTACTTACCTGATGATAAGGCCCTCAAGAAAGAAGTGTTAAAAGAGGGCCATGAGTCTTAGATTTGTGGTTCACCCTGTGGTACCAAGATGTACAGGGATCTAAAAGAGTATTGTTGGGGGCTCAACATGAAAAAGAAATTTGCAAAGTTTGTGGCCAAGTATAGAATATGACATCATGTAAAGATGGAATACCAAAAACCAATTGGAAAGTTGCAACCATTTCTGATTTCATAATGGAAATAGAAAGATATCACTATAGATTTTGTTTTCAAACTACCTAGGGAAAAGAAGGGAAATGATATCATATAGGTTATATTGGATCAATTGGCTAAATTTGCTTTGCTTCTACCAAAAAAAAAATTGGCTAAATTTGCTTTGCTTCTGCCAAAAAAACAATGATGGACCCAGTGAACAAGCTTGCTTGGATGTATGTAAATAAGGTTATAAGGATACATGAGGTACCAATATCAATTATATCAAATTGAGATATAAGGTTTACATCTTGATTATGGTCAAGTATATAGTGTGCTTTAAGAACAAAATTGAATCCAAACACTATTTTTCATCCTCAGACGGATGGTTCATTAAAGGATCATATAAAACTTAAAAGATTTGCTAAGGTTGTGTGTACTATAATTTAAGAAAATTAGAAGGACCGCTTGCCATAGGTGGAATTCATTAACAATAATAGTTATTAGGTTGAAGTGAGAATGACTTCTTTTGAAACATTATATAGAAAGAAATATTGTATTCTAATATATTGAGAGGAAGTTGATGATAGGAATTTGATTGGGTATGAGTTGGTACAAATTACCATTGATAAGGTGAAGATAATTAAGAAAAAAATAAAAACAGCCCAACACGAATAGAAAAATTATGCAGATAATAAAAGGAGATCCTAGGAGTTTGATATGGGAGATCAAGTGTTTTTGAAGGTTGCACCTTGTAAAAATATCATTTGATTTGGAATGAAAGGGAAACTAGCACCAAGATATATAGGGTTTTTTGAAATCATCAAAGAAGATAGGACAAATTGCCTATAAGTTGAAACTGCCTCCACACATAACCAAGATCCATGATATATTCAATGTCTCTTTGTTTTGGAAGGCTAAGGTTAATCCCTTTGGGTTGCTTCCATAAGTGTCGGTAGACATCAAGGAAGATTTGACACTGTAGGTGAAACCAATGAAAATCCTTAATCGAAGTGAGAAGGAGTTATGAAATAAAAAATTTTCTTTGGCGGGAATACTATGGAGGAACTCTTAAATCAAAGAAGAGGAAAGGAAATCAGATATGAAAAAGAAGTATCCAAACTTGTTTCCAAATTTAGGTATGAATTTAAATCTTGAGGATGAAATCTTTATAAGAAGAAGATAATGTAAACCTTTGGCCTAAAAATCAATATATAAGTGTTAAATAGGATAATGTATAATTTAAAAATCATAAATTAGAAGAAAAATTATTACGAATCAGGATGGACATCCCTAGTAAATTAACTTAAATTTTGGATGAGATAAAGTAATAAATAGGTACGTGAAATATCAACTCAATGACGAATCATGTAAATTCTTCAATCGGGTAAAACAACAACAACAAAGTGGAATTATAAATAAACTAATTTATGACCTTATGCGCAAAAAACATTGATCGATGGTACTGCGTAAAATCGCGTTATCCTGACCGAAAATAGTGAAAACTCCGAGGAAAATCTTATAATGATTATGGATGAGAGTCTCTAATAAATTAGTTTAAAAATCATAATGATTTAAGTAAATAAAATAGTATATAAAATTTAGATTTTTGCGTAAAATAACCGACTATCCAATTTTAGGGGTGAGACACTTTCCATGATTAACCTTTCTTCATCAACTCCTTTTGATTTTGATGTTCTAGAGAGAGTATGAAAGTAAAACATGTTTTTTATACATATTTAAAAGTGTTTGGCTACATGACATTTATACGTGTTACTGGAGATAAAAGATTTAAGCTTGATAACAACTCGGATATGAAGATGATGAGCTTGGCTATAGGTTATAAGATCTTAAAGAAAAGAAATAAATGTGTGGAAGTCAATTTAAATTTGACCTAAAATGTGTTAATTAATTATGATTTTAAAACAAATTTTCTAACACTATGCGCAACTTCCAAAAGGTTGACCTGGGCCCAAGAGGTAATAAGCATGACAAGTTCAGGTAATTTATTTGAGCGGCTAAACACACACTTAGGCTTGACATATATTTATATTATCTTTCTATTCCATATTAGTTCAAGTAAAACTATCTACCATAATTTAAATTGTAGTTGAATTGTATGTAGCCAATGCAAAGCTTTTCTTTAACTCGGTTGAGTTGTTAATGATTCAGAGGGAAAGAAAAAAACAATCACAAGAGAGGTCATGTTTCACTACTAGTCTGTTTCAAATGCTCGAGACGTCATATTTTAAGTTATTTTATGTTTGTTTCAACTAAAAGAACTTTAAATTAATCATATCCGAGAAAAATTCTTGATAGGATAACATGTTTTTGGATTTTTTTGATGGTTTTGCAAATTATTGCGTACTTGTTACAACCTTATTAGTTACAGGATTACTAAATCTATCAACCTATAAGGTTGTCAAACTACTTGATATATATTTTGAAGATCTTATGGATTTAGTTGACTTGAAGAAGAATTATTATTGTTATGGATTCTATTAAATGATTTGTTCTTCTCTAATATCCTTCTTTAGATAAAGAATTTGAAGATAACCGGTAAACTACTATTTCAATATATGACATTTCTTATTTTAAAGATCTTGCAATATATAAGCTATTTTTTGCATTCTAATTATTTATGTTGATCAATTTCTTGTTTTAAAAATCTTGCAGCATGTATATTTTCTTTATATATAAATGTGGAGTTTTATAGAGTATAATTCATAATCAAGTCCGGCGTGTTTTCGTGTCCCAACTTATATTTTATTGTATAATTTTGTGTATAATAAGTAGCATGAGCCGTACAGTAGAAAATTTCCATGTACACATTCAAAGAGACCAGTATGCGTAAGTAAATCCCTTACAAGAACAAAGACCAGAGGATTTGAAACCAAAAATCCCTTATAAAATTTATCTTCTCCCTTTCGACTCTTTCTCTCATGTCTAAAATTAACACGCTTCTTTCTCGCATCAAACCCCTCCATCACCCAAAACCCATTTCTCCTTCTCCCTTTCCCTTCCCTCCCCACATTAAAATTCTTGTCAAAGACATCATCCAAATCCTCAGTACCCATCCACACTGGGAAAAATCTCTCGAAACCCGTTTTTCAGACTGCGAAACTCCAGTTTCGGGGATTGCCCACTTTGTGTTTGATCGAATTCGCGACCCAGGATTGGGTCTGAAGCTCTTCGAATGGGCCTCGAAACGATCGGATTTTAACGATTTGCTTGATGGGTTTTCTTGTTCTTCACTTTTGAAGCTTTTAGCGAGGTGTAGAGTGTTTGTGGAGGTTGAGAATTTGTTAGAGACTATGAAGTGTAAAGATTTGGCTCCCACCCGCGAAGCATTGAGTTTTGTTATTGGCGCGTATGTGGATTCTGGGTTGGTTAATAGAGCTCTTGAGCTGTACCATATTGCTTATGATATTCATAATTACCTGCCTGATGTCATTGCTTGCAATGCGTTGCTCAATGCCCTTATTCAACAGAAAAAAGTTGAGATTGCCCGTAAAGTGTACGAAGAAATGGTTAAAAGGGATGGATGTTGGGATAACTATAGTGTTTGTATAATGGTGAGGGGGTTGTGTAAAGAAAGGAAGGTTGAGGAGGGTAGAAAGTTGATTAATGATAGGTGGGGAAAGGGGTGCATTCCGAATATTGTATTCTATAATACTCTCGTTGATGGGTATTGGAAGAGAGGTGATGTTGAAAGAGCTAATGGCCTTTTCAAGGAGTTGAAAATGAAGGGGTTTTTACCTACAACTGAAACTTATGGGATTATGATTAATGGGCTCTGTAAAAAATGCAATTTCAAGGCAGTTGATGGGCTTTTGGTGGAAATGAAGGAGAGGGGTGTGGATGTGAATGTTCAAGTTTATAACAGTATCGTTGATGCTCAAATTAAGCATGGTTGTAAGATTGAAGTGGGGAAGACTTTAAGATGGATTACTGAGAATGGCTGTGAGCCTGATATCACAACCTATAATACTTTGATTAGTGGTTCATGTAGGGATGGGAAAGTTCATGAAGCTGAAGAACTTCTAGAACATGCAATAAAGAGGGGGTTGTCGCCAAATAAACTTAGTTATACTCCTCTTATACATGTCTATTGCAAACAAGGGAAATGTCTTAGGGCCTTTGATTTATTCATTGGGATGACAGAGAAAGGGCATCCACTGGATTTGGTTGCTTATGGAGCTCTTGTTCATGGCCTGGTTGCCGCCGGGGAGGTTGATGTTGCATTGACAGTTCGAGATAAAATGGTGGAGAGAGGAGTGTTACCTGATGCAAATGTTTACAATGTTTTAATGAATGGACTTTGCAAGAAGGGGAGGCTTTCTGCTGCCAAGCTCTTGCTTGTGGAGATGCTTCACCAAAATTTATCCCTCGATGCATTTGTTAGTGCCACTCTGGTTGATGGATTTATAAGACATGGCAAACTCGATGAGGCCAAAAAGCTCTTTGAGCTCACAATTGCGAAGGGTATGGATCCTGGTGTTGTGGGCTACAATGCCATGATTAAGGGTTATTGCAAATTTGGAATGATGAATGATGCACTGACGTGTGTCCAAAGAATGAAAGATGGGGATCATTCGCCTGATGAGTTCACTTATTCAACAATCATAGATGGGTATGTAAAGCAGAACGACTTGCATAATGCACTGAAGTTGTTTGGACAGATGGTGAAACAAAAATGCAAGCCAAATGTGGTAACTTACACGTCTCTAATTAATGGATTTTGTCGCACTGGAGACTCCAGCAGGGCTGAAAAGACATTTGAAGAGATGCGATCTTCTGGATTGAAGCCTAATGTTGTTACATACACTATTCTTATTGGGTGCTTCTGTAAAGAGGGAAAAATTTCAAAAGCTTGCTCCTTTTTTGAACTTATGTTGCTGAACAGGTGCATTCCTAATGATGTTACTTTCAACTATCTGATAAATGGCCTAACGAACAATGTGGCAACTGCAGTTTCTAACAAAGCAAATGAGTCTCTAGAGATTAAAGCTTCTCTGATGATGGATTTTTTTAGAACGATGATTTCAGATGGATGGGAGCAGAGGGTTGCTGCTTATAATTCTGTGCTCATTTGCCTTTGCCATCATAAAATGGTTAATGCTGCTTTGCAGCTTCGTGATAAAATGACAGGTAAGGGGATCTTTCCAGATCCTGTTTCATTCGCTGCCCTGGTATATGGTCTTTGCTTGGAAGGGAGATCGAAGGAGTGGAAGAATACCATCTCCTGTAAATTGAATGAATGGGAACTCCAGATTGCTGTTAAGTACTCACAGAAATTGAACCCGTTTCTACCCAAAGGACTAACTTCTGAGGCTTCGAAGGTCTTCCACACGTTGCTTGAGGGTGTCAAGCTCCATATCCAAGAAAATAATTTAATTGTCTCAGCAAGAAACAGGAGCTGATGAAAATCAATTTGAAAACCTGGCGTTGGTTTTTTTTTTAAAGTCGGTCCGAAGTTAAATGAATCGATGGGGCTTGCATCCAGCTGTTGTGACACCTCAGGATACTCATTAGTTGCTCGGTGAAGGTCTGCTGAAAAAATCCTTGTGTGTCATGCTGGGATCTGATCTGATAAAACCTATTGCGAGAAATGGTCGCCATGAGAGTCATTTCAGTTGCAAGCATAATTTCTGGTAATTAACTTCTACCCCCGATCATGGATCTTTGCCTGCTTTACACACACACTTGCATTTAATTGTTCATGATTGAATGGAATATTAAGATTACGGGCCATATTCGGTGCTTTTGTGTGCAGTTTGATCTCATCCAGACTAATGCATATACTTGTATATTATCTGCAATTTACGTTTAACAAAGAATTAATGCAACCACAAGAAAAATACAGCAGCAGCCACAACTTTCCTTTTCGAGGTATGCACCAGAATAACATCTCGGACATCTTGTTATCTGATCTCCATTATTTTCTTAATACTTTTTCATCTTCTTCTTTTTATTTGCTTTTATATTTTTTAATCTAATGAAAGTATGCAGGATTTGGTCATTTCCACTTCAGCTGAGAGAAAGAAGAAAAGGTTCCTCTGTTTGAGGAGGCTCTCCATCAATTTTTAAAATGGTAAGGTAATTTTGATATTTGAAGTTAGCTCAAACTAAGTGTAATTCTATTAATCTGTGAGCCAAATGGAAAGAACAAATGTAATCTAATCATCAAGCATCAATTGATAAGCATTCTATTAATTAAAGCTTGTACGTTTCTGAAATTTATTGGTCTTTGAATGAAAAGCTTAGACCCTAAAATATATGGGTCTAATGGCAATTTTTTTTGCTGAATTCAAAGGTCATATTATAATGATAAATGAGTTTTGGATCAAAGTGAATATATTTCCATTTTTTTTAGAAAATTAAAAACTTTCTGACTTCCTAAAATTTTAAAATTACTTGTGAAAGCAATTGAAATTTTATTAGCCAGTTGAGAATACAAAAATATGATTTTTATAGGTGAATTTTGATCAAAGATCAAAGTTTGACCCATTGACCTAATAATGGGATCAAACAAATGGATGATATTTGTCTAAAATATGATAATTTAAGAATAAAATTGACCAAAATAATAATATAGGTGTGAACATGCCACAATCTCAATAATTTAGGGACAAAAATTGCCATCAAATCAAAATATATAGTTGTTATTAACATGAGGTAACACGAGATATGCGTAAACATGCGCAGTTTAGTTTTTGTTGCGTATCTTGAAACTTAGGTTAGGGTTATTATCCACGTGCTGAAAAAAAGGTTGGGCTTCTGAAGTATTTCTAATAATAGTATGTTTGGGATTGTGGTAACAATTGTAGTTTAAAGTGTTTTTTATTTGAAAATATATTAAAATAATATTTTTTTATATTTTAAAAATTATTTTTGAAATCAGCACATCAAAACGATATGAAAACATAAAAAAAAATTAGCAAAAAAAAATTAAAAATTGAAAGAACGCGGTTTCAATTGTGTTCCCAAACAGGCTCTAAGTTTTCCTAAAGTTAAGATGGAAACTGAACAAAGAGATGGCATTGCGGACAAAATAAGGGTTAGGAACCTAAATCGAATAAAAAAAAGGATTAGACTAAAAGTTCATGGTAATTTTAATCCATTAGCTATTTCATAATCTATTATTGACATTATGAAGTTCCTGTAGAGGATGGTTGGGTTTTTTTTTTGGTCTTTGTAAGCTTAACCAAAATGTGGTTCGGTTATGTTTGGAGGTTTTTTTTTTATATATATTTGTCTTGATTAGAAGAACTTTGAATTTTAAAGTTAGATGTTAAACTTGATATTGATGATGTGAACTCCAAATTTAAACCTTTAACTATTTCTATAATTTCAGACTTGTAATAATATCTCTCAAATATGAATTTAAAATTTTACAATCTTTCTTTTTATATTCAGAACTTAAGGAATAATCAAATAACTTAAATGCTTTGAATGCAAGAGATAACTTAATATATTTATTGGATGATTTTTCAATTGATTACAACCATGCACGAAAATTCCTTAATAGAAAAACATGAAATGATATAATTTTGATATTTTCTAGATTTTTTTGGTAATGAAAACTGCAAGTTTATTGGATTACATTGGAAACTGCAAACTTACTTATTTATTACTTATTTACAAGCCTATTAGTTATCACCTATTAATTGTTAGCTGACAAGCTATTTGCCTATACTGATGATAAACAAGTTTTGAAGACCTTCTTCAATTACAAAGCAATTGTTATTATTAATTTGATGAGTTATTGTTGTTTTCTCGTTTCTATCCTTGAGTTATATTAAAAAAAAAAAAAAAGTTATGGATAGTTGCTTGTTAACTATCCATTTTCTCCATTATTTTCTTATTTCAAAAATGCATTACTAAAATTGTTTGTTTCCATTACTTACATATTTAAATTACTCAGTTTCTTTTACAAATCTAGATCTTATCAAATCTTATCTACAGCCGAGTATTTTTTTTCTTTTTTTCTGATTTAAATTTTGTCACCCCTCAATCTTTATGTGCAATACTTACCTGGTCCAATCCACAACCACGTCAGTCTTTTTTTTTCTAGCCTAAATTTTATTTTAATATAAAACACTTACCAAGTTTATCTTTCTTATCATTCGACCCAAACTACTTCATAACCTCTCTAATTAATTTAGTGTGCAACACTTATTCCCTCTCAAACAACCCCATAAATGACTTATTTGCTTATCAAATTAGAAGTTAATGGGCAGTAGAATCAATTTATTATTAATTAATATTCCTGAGATAATTTTGAATTTCAATCCATATCTTTTCTGATAATTTGAACCTTCTTTTCTTCTCCTTTTAGTCACTTTGTTAAAATTTCTTTTATTTTACGATTTTTTGTCTCTGACCTTTTATTTGCTACAGTCTTCAAATGTTCATTCTCTTACACCTTCTCTAATCAAGGAATCAAGATGGTGTTGTTGAAATTTATAGCTTCCAAGAACTAGGATGTATAAATAGTGGGAGAATCCTTACTTTCTTGGGATAAGAGATGTGGAATACATGTTAAAATGCAATGTTGTTTTAAGGCATATGTTGATGTTCTTTCCTTCCTTCTCAATTATGGGATCAACAGACAATAATGCTGCTTAAAAGAGATTTATGAGCGACACACGATTTGCGATGAGAATTAAAGCCAGATTTTAGAAATAAAGACCTAGCACATTTTGGTGTTACCTTTATCCATTGTAATTCTCTATCAATCTTGGACAACTAATTAATGGTATAAAATATTAGGTAGCACCAATATTAATCCTTGATGAGGGGAAATTCTACATTTTTAATGCGACAATTAAATTCTACCTTGAAGAGGCATGGACTTGTCATACAAGTAATTGTGCATTCCGAGATCCGGGGAACCATGTTTAAAATATTAATTTATGTTCTGGCCGTAATCAGGCACTTGGTCCTGTTGCTCTAATCCTTGGTGGTAATGGGACAAAAGGGATTACTGAAATTTCCTGATTAAATAGTAAAAGGGGAAAAAAAATCAGGAAGAGCTTGCTTTTAATTTCCTCTTCTTCCACTTTATTATTCCTTTTTTATAAACACTTCAACACAGTTCCTCCTGTAAAAGAAAAAATAGGCGAGGTGTTACTTTGCTGTTGAATTTTCATGGTAGTCATCATCGGTTGTTTCAGTTCAAACCTCCATAGGGCGGCATCACCCCAAGATCATTCGTTTGGATTTGGGCAGGGCAATACTGGGGACAAAGTTTAGTTTTAACTAATTTTTATGAGTATTTCTTGAACCATAAAGCTCAGGATGTGACCTTTCAATCTTCTTACGTTAAAGAAACGGGCCATTGATACTGGTTTTATTGCAGCTATTCTGCAGTAAGTGAAGGATATAAAGGACATATTGAACAACAGCCAATCAATCATTTACGGTGTCTTCATCTTCCTCTGGCTTCACAAAGAACTCAATATAAGCAATTCGACTGGGTTGCTGATAGCCAGCAGAATCAATGTGTTGATGTGAAGTAGATGGTCTTGCAACAGAAACCAGATGCTGAACCTTCAACATTCCACCTCTTCCAATGGTCAACTTGCTTCCTCTGTTGTCTTTAGTAACACTACTGGGCATGTTAGAAGTTGTGGCTCGAAGGAACTTGTATTTATACCTGTCCACATGTTTGTGAAAAAACAGGATGCATGATTTAATTGTACAAGAATGTTGCCTCTGGTATAATAAATTAAAAACAATTGAATAATACCGGTAAGAGACTTGGTGATCACAGTGAAATGCAATTAGCAGATCAGTGTTTGCATAATACATGAAGTCTATCTGCAAGAGTGAAAGGTTTTAGACTTCGGGTATCAATTAAATCCTTACAACTACTTGCTCGCACATGAAATAAACCTGTAAGTCTCCATGGCCTTCTCCTCTGAAGGTAACAGAAGGGGGTACTGGTTTAAGTATGATCTGGATGCAAGATCCTGGCCATTCAAGATCATCAATAGCTTCCTTCAGCGCTGCAGACTGGGTTGAATACCATAATTTTCAGACAATTAATCACAACTAGTTATGAAATACAAGAAGCTATCAAGTAAAGAAAAATGCATGTTTCAAACAAATTTTCTCACATCTTTCTGTATTCCATGACACATGCATGCATTTCTGGCTTAAGAATAGGATATCTTTGAAGGACCACATATTACAGGCATATTCATAACTGATATAGCTAAACAAACTTGATTGAAATATTAAGTTGACATCAAAGCAGGTAGGCTCCGAGAGCTAGTTGTACAGTAAAAGCTACATTTGCAATTACATTATCGGGGGCACGCTGTGGAACTGATATTCATAAAGGCCAACTGCCATGCCAGAAATATATGCACATTACTAACTCCTGCAGGACTCGATCATAAATGAGGGACCAAAACAGTGCCCCGCTTTATTATAATTGCATATGCAAGAGCATACCTTGACAGTGAAGCTAAGCGGTGTGCTTCCTGCGGGTTCAAAGTTGTAGTCCCATGAAATTGTCTCTGGGATTCTAGTCCTGATTTCCGCATAAATGCAGTCATCTAGTGAATCAGCAGACCTGAGATAGATAGAGGTATAGGTTAAAGCAGGATCTAGACAGATTCTAAATCCAGATATAGAAATTACTTCTATTATAAAACTATCACTCAGGAAAACAGCAGCTTATGATAACAATCACAAAATAAACAGGAGGACCTGTTGAGTTTTAGGTATTTTAAATTCAGAGTGTAAAATACGCTTCTGCCTAATAAAATATGATTGCTTTTGATAACTGGAGTTCTTTTTAACCATGAAAAAATTGTGAAAGACGGATCGTAGGTTTCATGGGATCACAATCTATTACTTTCAATTTCCATCACCTCATTTCATCTGGAATATCCAAATAATCGGTGCTTCAATTAAATGTTAAGGTTTTTGTTCAAAAAGTAATTCATAATTTGTTTGGTTGTTAAAAAGCAAATGAAAACAATAATCAAGAAAAGCTCCCAAATCAAGAAACTTTAACATTCAGAAACTTAAATCCTCTTCCAATCCCCAAATTTCTCTGCAACAACAAATTATTAGCCAGCGTTAGACATCAAGTTCATTCAATCAAACATTCTAATCAAAGTCAGATCGAACTATGCCAGATAATCAACAGTAGAATCACTAAAGTACTAGTTTATTTCCTTTGAACCCCGTGTGAAAATCTATAATAGAAAAAATTCAAGCAACTGATTAGTAAACTTTAGACCTCAAATCCACATGTACAAAAATTTAATTATCTAATTCTCATTTTTAACAAATTGCAACAAGCAAGAACATGAACATACTTGATTAGGAGCTGCATATCTGGTCCAGGGTATCGAATTTCAATAGTGCTGGAATGCCCAGGAACCGAAAATGTGTTCAAGCAATCGACAAAAAGCCCCAAGCTCAATCCAAATCGAGGCCGCCCTTGAGCAGTGTATTCATATCTAATAAAAAGCTACAAATGGATATCAAGATTTCAATATTATAGCCCATTAACCCAAAAAAACACCCTGACTCTCTATTTAATATTAAAAAAGAAGAAGAAACAAATACTACAAAAGAATTAGCAAGGTGTAAGTAGCCTAGAGCGTGTTTGGGCCCTGCTTTCATGCTCCTTTGGTGGAATGCCACTTTCTTCTTTTTGTTGATTTTTTTTCTAGGCAAACAAACAGGGGATTGAGGAGATTTTCTTTCATATTTAGCAAGTTAGAAATAATCACCTCTTTTTGAAGATAAACTTTGGCTTGAAGACAGCCGGTTTCTTCAACAATCAAAACGATGCCGTGTTCCGATAATTCAACAACTGCGTCCTGATATTTCATAACAGTATAATAAATTGAAAAAAAATGAGTCAGATTGAAAGGTGGTGTGGTGCTGGTTAAAACTTAAAACCCTAGAGTTGTAAGAAAATGAAATCAAAAGCGAAGGAGAAATGTGGTGGTAGACCTGATGACGTTTCCATCGGACGGTGGAGAGGGCATCGACAATGCCTTGGACGTTGTCGAGTTGGCACACCAGATCGGATGTATCTGCCTCAATCGCCGAGGAGCTCATGTTTTTCTTGTTTTCCCGCCAATTAGAAAAGTGTTTTCGAAGACCTTTTTTAAGCTCGCCTCATCTTTTACGAGGCCATGGACTGCTAGCAAACGCCTGAAGTGAAGACTAGCAGGGAGTGGAGAGTGGAGACCATCCCACACAATACGGACTTCCAGCTTGGCCCATTCATAATAGGCTTCTAGCTCATTCTTTTTCGATACTTGATACTTTGAATTAAAAAAAATGGACAAATCAATTTTCTTTTCTTATAGTCATTAAAAAAAAATATAGAAGTTATATTCATTATACTTGGATTTAAATTCAACTATAAATGTGTTTCTCTTCGTGATATGAAAGGTCTATTTCAAAAGTTCCTCTTTGTATATTTTTCAACCTAACTACTTCTAAAAATAAAAGGGTTTTGGACTATTAAAAAGAAAATATTTTCGAGATATTATTGAAAAAGATAAAAATATTACTTTTTTAAAATAAAGGAAAAATAAAGATACATTAACCTATTAACCTATCAAAGTTAAATATTAAATTTAAAATCTAATTAAAAATTTTTTCTTTAAATTCTATTTGTTTTCCCGTTTCAAAAATATTTTTAAAAAAACTTAAATTTTTATTTTATTTTTTTTCTTCAAATTAATTTTGATGTGTTAATATCAAAAATAATTTTTAAAAAATAAAAAATATATTATTATGATATGTTTCCTAGCAAAAAATATTTTTAAAAATAACTATTATTATATTTTCAAATATCTCTTGCTCTTTCTTAACAATTATAAATAAAAACATAATTAATATGTGCTGTTAAAGAATAATAAGTTTTTTAAAATTAAAAAATAACTACTATTATATTTTCAAATATCTCTTGCTCTTTCTTAATAATTATAAATAAAAACATAATTAATATGTGCTGTTAAAGAATAATAAGTTTTTTAAAATTAAATACATAAACATAGAAACTTAGAGATAATCTCTATGGAAATATTTTTCCACCAATAAACACACCTTAAAGTTCTCTTAGCAAAAGAATTTAATTCATATTTCTTGAAAAAAAAGGTTGAAAAAAACAAAGAAAGCAGGAGTAAACAGTAATTTCAACTGCAATCATCAGTCATCACCTCCGAAAAAAAGGAAGGGGCAAAAGGGCAACCGGCTCGTGACTGTTTCCGCCCGTCGCGTGGACTCTTCAATAAAATCCCACCCCACAGATCATTTCCTTGACCGGACTATAATAACCACTTGTCTGATCCTTACCTCTCCTCATCTCCCGCTTCTCTTTCCTCTCCTTCAATCCAGGGTTTATGTTCTCACCAATGTCTGCCCTTCCAAAACCCTAAGAAATTCTCCAACTTACCAGTCAGCAAGCATTCACGTTACTCTGATGGATGGAATAAACACCACTGCAAGCGGTGGCGACGCCTCTACTAGCGGCGGTGTAGCACAAGCGGCGCCGGTGCCGATGGCGTCCCAGTCAAATTCTCCGCCGCCATTTCTGAGTAAGACTTACGACATGGTAGACGACCCGGAGACCGACGCCGTGGTGTCTTGGAGTTCGACGAATAATAGTTTTGTGGTTTGGAATCCGCCGGAGTTCGCTCGCGATCTTTTGCCGAAGTATTTTAAGCATAATAACTTCTCCAGCTTTGTTAGGCAACTTAATACATACGTATGGATTTCGCTTTCTTTATTTCTCTCTCTATATATTTTTGGATTTTTCTTCATTTCTATTGCATTTTGCTTTCTAATCTGTTGACGTATTTTCTTTTAGGTATTTTTTTTTTTTGAATAAGTTTGATTTGTGATTCTGTTATTCTTTTCAGTTGATTGCTTGCTGATATCTGTTTGTCAGTGGAGTTGTTTGATTTGCTTGTAGTTAGGATGGTAAAAGGCAGTCCTGGCTTAGTTTCTGTTCAGTGTAGACCACAATTTACTACGTGGAGTAGAGTTTGTATTCTTGCAAGAATTGAACTCATTTGTTACAAAAACGTTGGGGAAGGATAGGGGCGTGTTTGTGGTATGTTCTATGAGCTTGTTGTGCTCTCAGGGATATTCCTTTCAGGACACTATATTGTTGTTGAATGTAAATGGTGATGATCCATGTTTATTTGTTATGAACTAGGGAACCATTTTCATCTACAGAAAAGCGCTTGTGGGTTAGATTTTCATTACAATAGTGAATTCGATGCTTGATCATTGAAGATGTCAAGGGATGGAAGAAGGGATGCTCCTTATAAATAGTTTGAAGCTTATGTAGGAATTTTGAGGAATGAATCTGTGTTAGTGTTCCCTGGTGAATGTGGTTGATTTGCCTGTTTAAGTTATTTGCAACAGATTTTGATGTTACATAGATAAGTGAAATAATTGGCATGGGGTTTGCAAACTTGCAAAATGTAATCATTCTTGTTCAGTATGAGAAAATTGGTGACAGGGAAAGCTGTGATTTGATTGTGGTGAAAATCTCATTTAACTAGTGACCCACTCGATTTTTTAAGTTGTTCTGCTCTCCCTTCTTTGAAACTCTTGTGCTACTTGTATTGAACAATTTTTTGCAACTGCATAGCCTTGGCAAGTAGTTGCATGCATGAGCATCAGAAGGAAGAAGACTGTTCTCTGTTCTGTCATTGGGGACATCAGTCATCAGTGCATATGGTTTTGGTTTTTTATGATGATACTTTTTTGGGGTAATTAGGTATATCTTTTAATTTTTTAGGATATATTTTAAAGTTTGGAAATGAATTAATTGGGCTATCAAAGAACCATAAGCGCTGAGATTAAAGAAAGAAAGAAAGAAAGAAAGATAATGTAGGTTTCTGTCTCTTTCTTTTTGGATTTTTTTTTTGGAGGGATAGGAATTTATTTCTATAATCTACTTTGGGTAGGGAATTTGGAATTAATTTATTATGATTAGTGGTGAATGACTTCAAGTGAAAGTAAAGGGCTAGGCTATACTAACACACTTGTGAAAATAACGAAAATATTATAAATCCTCCTATTGGTTGCTAAGAAATCCAGGGGAGAAAAAAAATTATTACAGGTACTTATTTTATTTTTATTACAATTCCAAAAAATTATTACAAGTACTTTATGTTTTTGTGCACTATGAAAAATTCTTCAATCAAGTCAGAAGAGACGAAGAATGGATGTGTTCAAGTTTAAAGTTTTAATTGGTTGTCTCCCTGCATTCTCAGCAACCAAATGGAGCAGAAACTGAACAAGAAAATAGAAGTGTGCCTTGTGTTGACCATACAAGATAAAAAGGTTATCAATGCCTCTTCTCTTTTAATTTTATTTCCATTTCTAAGTGAAACCAAGCTGAGGTCAAAATAAAATTTTCCAAGCTATCTAGTCAAGGTGTCAATATTATCTCTTGCTGCATGTGGAAGTTCAGCAAGAGCTTATCTTTCAACTTTGATATTACATCAAGGAAATTCTGGCAAAATTTTCCAAGCTGTCTAGAAAAGGTGTCCGTATTTTCTCTTGCTGCATGTGGAAGCTCAGCAAGAGCTTATCCTTTCAATTTCAATATTGTGTCAAGGCAATTCTGGCACTTATTTTTAAATCAAGAGGAAATGCAGTTTCCTTTCTCAGAATACAGGGGGGCATTGTACTCCCTACAAAAGTTGGAATGCCTTTACCACGAGCAAGTAGTCATGAAATGGCATGATGCCTGTTAGCCATGTGTGACAATCTATTGAGTTAAGTGTGCTTGATTTCATTTATAATTATAAGTAATGGCTAGTGTCCTTTGCTATTATTGCTGTTAGCTTGGTGCTATGGTATCAGCTTCTCAATAGAGGAGAGGTTCCTCGACCTTGTTTGAACACTTTTTCTCATGTACAATATCATTTCCCAGTTATTGTCTGTCTAGTCATGGATGGGAAAGCTAAGAAAACGATGCTTTCTTAATAAATGAAGCCCTGATGCTGTTAATGGTTTGAATTTGTAGCTCTGCTCTTAGGTTGAGGGCACATTTAATAACCAGTTACAATAACTAGAGAAAAATTCTGGTTGGTTTGATGTTTGATTATGTTATGAACTAATAAAGTATCACTTTGACTTTACCAAGCAAGCCTGGTACTGCTCGCTTGTTGTCTATGACTCTACACTTTGATTTCCTTGTTGAACTCCAGGAAACATTGCAAAGAGATTTTGCACATGATCTATTGGAAGCAACCTTCTTTTTGAAATATTTTTATCCCACCTCTTGTTGCCACTTCATCTCTCTCAAACCTCTGGCACTAGCAATTTTTTGCTTTTCTACCCTTGGCAAGCCAAGAAGTGATCAACAGTACTGGAAGTCAAGGAAAACTTCTATGCTCATTTACCTATAGTAAGCAGCCAAATCTAATGTGAAACTGCTTTCCTTGAAGTTAGATTCCTTGCATTATGTACAAAAAGTTAATAGGAGTGCTCCTCTTATGCTACAACAAAGGTTCCAAAACTACCTATTGATTTTAGCTAAAGGAGAACTAATCCTTGCTTGTTATCCTCTAGTAATGTTTACTGTTTGTAACACCAAGCCTAAGCTATTTTTGTTCCCCACCAGATATTACCAGACAGGGCAGTGCTGATGTGATTTGAATGTTTTTGTTTTGCTTGTTTTGGACTTAATCTTTCTGTACACTGTTGTCTCTATTTTCAAACAGGGTTTTCGAAAGGTGGATCCAGACCGTTGGGAATTCGCCAATGAAGGATTTTTGAGGGGTCAGAAGCACCTGCTTAGGACTATCAGTCGGCGAAAACCTGCCCATGGACATACTAATCAACAGCCGCAACAAGCTCGTGGACAGAACTCAACTGTTGGCGCTTGTGTTGAGGTTGGAAAATTTGGGCTTGAGGAAGAGGTAGAGAGGCTTAAGAGGGACAAGAATGTTCTTATGCAAGAACTTGTTAGGTTGAGGCAGCAGCAACAGTCCACGGATAGCCAGTTGCAAACCATGGTGCAGCGACTTCAAGGGATGGAGCAGCGTCAGCAACAGATGATGTCATTCCTGGCAAAGGCTATGCAGAGCCCGGGCTTCCTGGCTCAGTTTGTACAGCAGCAAAATGAAAGCAGCAGGCGCATAACAGAAGCCAACAAAAAACGAAGGCTCAAGCCTGAGGATGTTTCTGAGAATGAGGGTTCTAGTGCTCCTGATGGACAGATTGTGAAGTATCAGCCTCAGATGAACGAGGCAGCCAAAGCAATGCTCAGGCAGGTCATGAAAATGGATGCTCCTTCTAGGTTGGAATCTTATGACACCAATCTTGATGGCTTCCTGATTGGTAATGGTTCACCATCATCTAGTGCAAAAGACAGCGGAAGCTCTTCAAGCCGCATGTCAGGAGTGACTCTTCAAGAGGTCCCAGCAGCTTCAGGGATTTCCGGACATGGCCCCATGGCTGCCATATCTGAAATACAATCTTCCCCACACATTGCTAGCTCAGAAAAGGCTACAGCTTCTCAGTTTCCGGAAAGTATACTGGTTGGAGGACAAGGAGCACCCTCCATACCTATTCCACAGGCAGATATAATCATGCCCCAGGTTTCTCAAAAGCCAGAAATGGTGCCAGAAATTATTGCTGATATTCCTGGTGAAGATTACATGGAACCAGAGACAAGCAGTGATGTGTTCCTAGATCCAGCTTCACTTGGAATTAATGATACAATACCCATAGATATTGACAACATCTCCCCTGATCCTGATATCGATGCTTTGCTTGATAATTCTAGCTTCTGGGATGACCTTCTTGCGCAGAGTCCAGTGCCTGAGGATATTGAATCAAGTTCTGTGGAGGGTAAAGCCAATGGAAATGATGTACATCAAATTATAAACGGGTGGGACAAAGCTCAGCATATGGATCAGCTGACAGAACAAATGGGACTTCTCTCATCAGATCGCAAGCAGCTTTAACCTCGCACACCAAATGTACCTTTCTTTCAAACCGTAATAGTTAAACACCTAGATAAACTTTTAACCTTGATAATCAGATGGTCCTACTCCTTTGGCCATTGGAACAACAAATCGATGCTTTTGGTTTCTGTTCCAGCAATAGTTTTTATTTTTGCACATGTGGAGACCTCAAGTTCTCTTCTTTTCTTTTTTCTTTATTTTTTTCATTTTTTTTTTAATTTGAACGTTTCCCCTCTACATCTTGTGAGAGGTTCTACACCTCAAGAAACATTATGCTATCCTCAAGTCCGTAGTTTTGGTTTTCCATCTTTTGTACCTGTCAAATCCTATTCGTGAATGTAGCCTTTGTTTCAAAGCAATTCACTTCCGTGGTTTTTTCTTTTTCTACCTTTCGTTCTTGTGGACCACTTGCTACTTTACCTTAATGGAAAAATGCACACGTTAATCAGTGCTACCTTAAGGTTACTTAGAGGTGTTAATTGGTCTGGGGCATTTTAGAGAAATCTTGATGAGGGTGTACTGGTCGGAATTGTTTTGCTTTATCTTCGGCAACATCTAAAAGTAGGAGGGATGGCATGACTGGTGTCAGAACTCGGATCCAAGCAATAATTCAATTCGGTACACTCTTAGATGGGATTTTAGTGCAACTCCTGGAATAGGGCGCTGATTGTTAAAAACAGATTGTGGGGTGTTTCGACTCTCTGAAAGGCAGTAAGCTGATTATTGGTGAGAGTTTGGTAAATCCGCGCCATCGAGAAGGGGTGACCAGGCCTCACTTGTTTGGAACTGAAGTTATTTTTGTATAGCAACGGGGAAGATGAGATAATTGTCTTCTGTAACATGATCCAAGTATACATTTGCACAGGCTGCTTTTGGTTTAGGATGAAAGGTTAATTGTTGAGCAGAATACCAAGTTAATTGTTCTTGTATTGATGAACTGAATGCTCGTAATTTGGTTCCGGTGATTTTGTGGCCTATTTATGGAGGAGGAAGGCAAGGTGAGGATATATATATAAACCAACTCGAGGCCAATCTGGATAATTTTCATGTACTGGAGGTTTGGATTGCCTTGGAAAACGTAATGGGTCACCTTCTCTTCATGTGGTGATATTATTACTCAGTAGCGCTGCTCTTTTCCCATTGCCTGGTAAAAGTGGGATCTGGTCTTTGGTTTGGTACGTTGCATGAAAGTAAATTGTTTGCGGTTTTGGTAGGTCTAATTTGATGAAGAGTCCTCGGTATCCTATTCCTGTTCGAGTTTATACTTAATTATCAAGAACTAAAATCATCACTGACATTTGTTGATCTATAGTGCATGGCGTTGCATCACTGACATTGGTCTAATCTTGGACCTAAAGTGTACTCTGCTTGTAAGTATCATGGCCAGGAATAAAGATGCCCGTGGCGAAAATATATAGAGCTTAACGTAGCATAGGCACAACGAACCCAACCAGAACACGTGTTTCTTCTACTGTATTTGAGGATAATCGGACGCTGCATGGCCTTACCTTTACTTCGAACTCCGAGGATCCCCATGGCTGATCATGTGGCATCCTGCCGTGCCGGCACAATCCCTTATTTTAGGAGTTGTTGATCTCGTTTTAAATCAGAACAGCATTTATTTAATATTGATCAATGGAATAAAATCTGTTCTTTTTATATATATTTATTTTTATGTTAGAAAATTTATACATTTCCATGACACTTGGGCTGCACCTTGCCTTCCTTAATTGCTTGCTTTCTTTCTAAATCTTTGGAAGTAATTGCAACCCCGTACGTACGTAAACCATGGATGTGAGTGTGTTTATATATATATAAAAATAATTTATAGTCACATGTTTCACGATAACTACGAAAATGGGTGATTAGTTGCTTCAGTGTAAAAATTGACAGTTAAAGAAAGAACAGATGGCAGTGTAAGGAAGAAACTCGACGCAAGTACCTCGCCAGAGATTAGCGGTGACGTCACAGAAAAAACCTCACCTGTCCGTGAATGTTGGGATTGCTACAGCCACTTGTTATCCCCCTGAAGCCAAGCATGCACGTGTGTGCCCCCAAAAGCTCTCCAGTCGCATGTGTATATAACGGCTAGGCTAAGGTTTTGCCGTACCTATCCACAATGTTGCTTAGTATCTGAGCATAGAGAAGAGAGAAGAAGCAAGAGGTGTGAAAATGACTTTGGTGAGAGAGAGAAGGCACCAACAACCACTAAGGCTATCCCTACCACCACCCATACCTGCAGCTGACTTCCGGCATCAGATCCATTCGCCATCATTATCATTGACCATTAGTCCAGATTCTCCAAGCATAGAGAAGCTCTCAGACCTAGAAAAACTGGCGGTTCTTGGCCATGGCAATAGTGGCACGGTCTATAAAGTACGGCACAAACGCAGCTCCTCCATATTTGCATTGAAAACCCTCCGTTTCGACCGAAACTCCACCATAATTCGCCAACAAGCAGGAAGGGAGGCAGAGATCCTTAGACGCGTGGATTCACCTTACGTTGTCCAGTGCCATGCGGTTTTTGATAGTGAGGATGACTTGTACTTTGCAATGGAGCACATGGAAAGAGGATCACTGCATGATGTTCTGCTTGTACACAGAATATTGCCTGAGGATGTCATATCTGGTGTGGCACGGTGCATTCTGAATGGGTTACAGTATCTCCATGAGAAGCAGATAGTACATGGGGACATAAAACCCTCAAATCTACTGATAAATGCTGAAGGAGTGGTTAAGATTGCAGATTTTGGAGTGAGTAGGGTAGTGGTGGGAAAACATGATTCATATGAGACTTATATGGGAACATGTGCTTACATGAGTCCTGAGAGAATTGATCCTGAGAGATGGGATTGGAAATGGAGATCACGGATTCGCAGGAGATGTTTGGTCACTTGGGGTGGTAGTTTTGGAGTGCCTGGTGGGTCATTATCCATTGATTGGTTGTGGAGAGAAACCAGACTGGGCAGCATTGGTGTGTGCTATATGCTTTGGGGAGAGATTGCAAATGCCGAAGAGTGCATCCAGCAGGATTCAAAGCTTTGTTAGGGGGTGTCTAGAGAAGGACTGGAAGAAGAGAGGGACTGTGGGTGAGCTTCTTGATCATCCTTTTGTGACCCAGATCAGTTTTGAATCTAGACATGGGGTAGCTGATTTTGTTTTGCGTGATTGAGATTCATTTTTCCTTTTCTGTTCTCTCCATATCTTATGTTATTTCAGTACCTTTTGGTCTGGATATAAGCTGTGAAAGAATTTCGTTTTGATAACAAAATGGAAAACCTTCGAGCCAATGGCAGTACTGATGATGTGAACCAGGAGGAAATGCGTGCGTGCCATGAAGATGATGCTGGTTTTGCACAGGAGCTGTGTTCTAAATATGGAGTTTCAGATTTATTTGACATTGATAGATATATAAACGATAAAGGGTTTTCCGAAGGATTTTTCTTTCACAAAATTAATAATAAAGCTGAGACTAGTAACAGACTAGCTATCTTCTGTCAAGCGGTATCTCTCGGATTCTACTAGTTTATCTGTTTGGATTTTCTCTGCTCTTTTTGCAAGAGTAAGAAAATTCTCGGGTCATCCCATGCTCCCCAGTGATTCTTTTTTCAGGGATTAATTAAGTTAAATGTCCAAAATATCCATGTAATTATTTAGATTAGGGTCCAATACTGTTATAATGAATAGAGTAATTAATTCCTTAAAATAAAAAATTTTACAGGCTAGTAGTAATCTGTGTGCCTGAGAAAAAGTAGATAGGAGTAATGCTTGTGTCTAAAATGCCCACCAAATTTAATCACACGAGTGATTACATAATTTATCTGCGATACTAATTAAGAGTTATCATTTGGAATTGGAAGTGTTTGAGAGAGTCTAAATGACTCCTAATGATTCTTGAAGAGCTCCATCAGTAATTTCAATTCATGAGATGAGACCACCAACTTGGGTCTCGGCTTGGTGAGGGGATCTTGCTTTGTTTTGACCAACTAGCTCTCTGCTTGCACCGTAGGAAAGGTATATTTGAGTTATTTTTAGAAGATTTTGATCTTGGTTGTCATCCAATTATATTTTTAAATTTTTATTTTATTTTATTTATTTATATATTTTAAATTATTTTAATATATTAATATATTTCAAAATAAAAACTCGAAACCTCTTCTATATTTTCAAAGGGACATTTTCATACACCACCAACCATGTTATCAAATAGTAATAATTAACTTTGAATGAAGAATGTAACTCAACTTATCAGATTTAAGATTTATTTTTTAAAATTATCAGTTCGAGTCTTATAAATTTTTGAGTTACTAGAGACTTATATGATCATTAATTTTAGGATTTTGAAGGATTAGTCGAGATGTGTGTATAAACTAGTCCAAATATTTATAATTAAAAAAAATAATAATAATAGTGATTAACGTGGAAATAGATACCAAATTGCTACCTATGCATATATCGTAACGTATATAAAAACAAGAAACATGATTAAAAGCGAGCCCCCTGCTACTTACGGAGAAGATTAATCCGTTTGTTTTCTTCTATAAGAGAAGGCATTTATTTGTGTTAATGAAAAAATAGAGATTGGCTGCATCAACCCAACTGTTAATGGAGACGGTCCAGAATCCTTGGAATTTTTTTTTAATGATATAAAGCATAAAAGGTTTACAATGACTAGTGATCATTTGATCACTTCCACTCACATAATTCCTAACATCAAGATCACTGTATTATTCTAACATCAAGACCCCACACACTACTACTTCCAAAAAATTATTTCTTTATCTTTGATTTTTAAGTATATGCTGACTCAATTTCAATCCCTGTTCAAAATCACGAGCTGCAAGATTTGAAACTTCACGTGACAAAATCTGTTTGTTCAACTCTTTTTTCTCCCGACGGCTGAGGCGGTGGAAATTTGTGTTATTGCCTTCGAGTTTGTTAGATTATGTTTCTTGAATTGTTTATTTGGACCATGTTATGGTACATATTCGTCTTCTGAAAACCCTTTTCCACCTCAACTCCAAGGTTTATGTTTTAGAAGCATCATAGAGTTGGTTGCAAGATTGGTTCAACCAAGAAAAACAACTTCAGAGCGAAAGGCCTAAAATTTACAGTCAAAGGGAACAAAACCGTTGATGTGCTCTAAGCTAAATCAGATGTATGGCCCCGTCACTGCGGACAAAGCAAAGAAATCCCTAGCAGGCCAACAGGACTGTCATGGCATTGGTTCTTTTCGTCTTGGAATTGATCAACTTATAATTGTTTCTCTCTTCTCAAATCCTGTTGCAATTTAGTGCATTGGTTTGTTAGTGATGAACTTATTTGTAGTGTGGGCAACAGATTTATTTGGAAGCATTTCAGAACACAGACCAACAACACATGAATCGCCAAGTCTAGAATAAAATAACAGGTATTTGCCATCAAATTAATAGAAATATACCAACAGTCAATTGATGCAAAAGATGCAGGCTGTCTGAAGAATTACAAATCATTTCGGCAAGGCCAAGTTCTTTTTCTTTGTTATTTCCAACTTCTTGCTTAGAAATCCACCTGCATTAGGATCCATAAAAAAGACAAATAGCGAATCCTTAAATAACAATGAACAAAGACTAAAATTAAGAAGGTTTCAATGTAGAAATCACAGGGAGTTCAACCTGCTGTTCACAAACAAAGCGGGATTCAAAGGCCTGTACCAGGCCTAAGACTCATGGTTTACTTTCATGTACATGATTCAATAGGATCCCACGGAAAATAATAAGAAAACAAAACAAAAAGTAACAAGGATAGTTATATGGAGAGATACTGATGCAGATCAGATACTCCTCAATATCTGTTCCATAATTTTCTAACATGTTTAAGAAATGAATTACAGCTCCAGAAGTAGGTTCAATATTTCTTTTATGCTCCTGGACAAATGTCAAAGCACTTGGCTGGCAACGATATAAGGGATAGCCAGGAGAATATAAGTGGCAATAATGTTTTGATAAAAAAATTGGGGAATCGGCTAGTGTGATTTAATAATTTAATCTTACAAAAAGTTTACAGACACACCCACAAACAATTTATCCATGTATTGTTGTCCAGAAGCAAGAAGATGCCCTGTTGGCCAACCAGTCACAAAGACAAAGTATGATATTTGCGTTTGTCTACAAATCATAGGAGCTACATTTGGTGCTTTTTGACAAACTCTTTCTCCCTCATGACCGTTATTTTCCTTTTCTATCTAAAGTTTAATTGGGAGATAATGGCATTAAAATCCATTTTACGCATCATGAGTTTTTCTGATAATGGGATGTGAAAATCCAACACATAACCCATTGCTACCATTATCCCACCTATTAAAGTTATCTGCCAATCTTTCAAGCATGTTTTAGATGAACCCTAGAAAGATGGCAGTGGCATGTGACCATAGATCCACCACAATGAAGCAGCTGGTATCACTGGCACTTGCAAAATTCCACTGAAGTGATGCTGTTCTAAAATAAAGACACAGCTGGCAAATAAATCACTAAAGGCCAGTGTTATCTATGGCTCAAATTTACCCAGCACAGGTTGGAGAAAGAGTATGAAAGTAAAGGTAACTGGTGGGTTGAAAGACTAACCTGGTCTTGATATAAGGTTAATACGAGAACGAGGCCCTCCAAACTTCCAGTTATCTTCATCCAAGGATTTAACCTCCTTGTTAAGTGCAGCCATCAGATCAGTTTTTAGTGCTGCAACAGAAGAACAAGACTTCTATGAACAATAAAAACTCCACTCATTTGCTATCAGCTGAGATGATACTTATAGTGATTAAAATTGTTGGTGTTTCACTAATTGGATTTGGGGCCTTCCGGTTTTCTTTCAGAGGTCACTTCTAGAGACATAACAGAGCCTTCCTGTTTTCTTTCAAAGGTCACTTTTAGAGACAGAACAGAGGAAAACATTAAAGTTCTGAAATATATTTCTTTCTTGTCTTGTTTTATAACCAAAATGGGTGAAGTAAGAACAAAGGAGAAAAGGTAAGCCCTTGAATTTCATATATCCAAGTAAGATAAAACTTGAGAGGGCAACTAACAACTAAAGTATCTCTAGAAACGAGGAAAATTAACAGACAGGCTAATTAAAATGGATCGATTCAGCTGGATGAAAGAACTCAAATTAAAGATACAAACTTCGTCTTTTGACGGTAAATAAATGATATCCTCCACTAGACCAATACTAATGGAATCGCTTGGCTTAGTCCTATTTTTTAAAGATCAAAAATCAAGATGCGAGCGTAAACTTATTCTGTCAATGAGTTCGATTTGTTCCTTAAAAAGTAAATACATATATAAGAGCCAACATTTCATGATGAGCAGCATAAACTTAAGAATTCTTTGCCCCGCATAGATTTCATTCCCCTTATTTTCTTAGTAACACAACAACGAGTTCATGAATAAGCCCAAAATCTCGGTACCATGTATATTAAACCCTAGAGAAAAGAAATAGAAAATCCATGAATTATGCAGATGAGGACCCATATAAGACTGATTCTGATTGCTAGAATCAAATAATCACAAAAATAGCTACATGTCCATAACCCAACACAGGGAATGCAGAAATATTAATGCCGCGATAACAAAGCAATGAATTTCCATAAGAATAACCCAGAACCCACACAAATTATTCAGCTTTTAAATAGCCCAGATGGACAAAAAAAAAATTCTTCCCTGCAAAAATGCCTAAGCCCACGACCAAAAAATTCGAAATTCGCGTGGATCATGCAATATTATAACACCCCAGATGGACAAATTTCATATTTCAAGATTGAAATTGAAGAGGGAGAACAAAACAAACCAAGCATCGCCTCATCTTTGCGGTCTTGGATGGAAATTAAATCAGAAGGGAAATGAAAATCATCCAAAGCAGCATTGCTAACACTTCCTCCTCCACCTCCAATAATTGCTGTTGTTGATACTGATGAATTTGTTGGTGATGTGCTGTTCATTCTCTTTTCTCTGTGTTTTCTTTGCTAAAAGATGGTCACTTTACTGAGCGGGAAAGATTTAGAAGCGTAGGGAGGAGAGGTGTGAAGAAAGTAGAAGTAGTGAACTTCATTACACATTATTCATTATACATTGTACATTATTTTATTCAGAAAAGCAATTAGATTAGGCCTTTTTTCGTGTTCATTATGATGTGGTGGTAGACAGTAGACACAGGCCTTTTCTCTTTTTTACATGTCAAATTTATTAATTTCGGTTTCTAAATTTTGTTTCGGTTTCATCCTCTCACATTATTATATTTATGGGATTATAACACAATTAATTTCTTTCAATTCACATTCAACATTGTATTCACGTTATGTTTGTTTTGGTCCCTAAAATGCAACAACATTAGACTACAAAATAGGATTTGATTTTATCAATTTTAGAAAATTAAAACAACAAGAACTAACATTAACCCAGCCAAATAAACGTAGCCCTCTTTTGACTTTGGTGTGGAAAATTATAGTTGAACCCTAAAGTTTTAATTTTTCCCTTTTCGTTCCTTATTTGAGATGAATAAAATTTTAATAAAACAACATGACTTCATCAAAAATAAAATAAAATAAAAAGATGTATTAATAAGGTAATGAAGTTTATATTAAAAAGGTATATTTTTACTACTTATTTGAGATGAATAAAATTTTTAATAAACCCTTTTTTTAAGAGTCCCTGATTTTCATTCAAAATACATACTACTAGTAAAAAAAATTCATATCATTGTTTTTAAGAATATTAAGAGTTTTTTTTATTATGATATCATCAATTTTTTTTATAAATAATTATGTATTAACTTGATAAGCAAAACTTTTAAAATAATTTTTTTGTTAATATTAAATGAAAATAAAATATATATCTTCTAAATCTTTTTATTGTAAATCTTTAAATGATTTTCTTGAATTTATTGTTCTACTGTTTCTCAAATGATCAATTCTTAAATTTTTAACTTCACTAAGTTTTTTCTTAAGACACGATGCTTTTAAAGAATAAAAAAGAAATACAAGAATGGGAAAGTTAGTTTTTTTTTAATTTAAAATTAGTCACGGTACTCAGAGCAACTAAACTAGTTTATTCGAAACGAGAAGGTAACAGACTTCAGTTGTTTATGGGCTTTGTTGTGGCTTAAAAGAGGCTTGAGACAGGAAAACAAAATAATCCCATCTCAGACTACAAATATTTCGTTGAAAAACTGATTGATACAGTATTTCATTGCATGCTCGATATCCAGTAAGTGAAGGGAAATAGTGAAATGTTGAAGAGAGTAGAAAATTGCTGTGTCTCTCTCTCTCGCAGCCCCTCGATGATAGTGGCTATTCAAAAGTGGAATTTGGTGAGCCTGATTTATTCCTGAGCTGCATCATGGAAGGAAATGGGGAGAATGGGAGCTGCTTACTTATGCCTACCAATGACATGGTGGGACCCGGAACCGCGGATGTTTTGTGGAGAATACCTTCTGGAATAAGGGCGCCAAAACTAGTATCTGCTGTCACTTTTCTTGCAGCCTCTACATCTACTCTTTTAATTGTCCTCGCGTCCATCTTTTATTCTGATAGTAAACTGTGCAACAATTTGAAATAATCATAGTTTTGCTGTAAATTCTTGTCATGATAGCATTTTCTGGAATGATTTGTGGAGCAATTTTCCTTTCTCACGGTGTTATGACATCCGCATGCGATTCTGTTGTAACTCAGCATCATCATCCATTTTTATTTCTGCAATTTTTTTATCTTCTTTTTGATAATTCACTTCAACATTCGAAGTAGTGGCACTTAAAGATGCCTCAAATAACTGCAAAAAAACACCCCAGCACAGGAATAGGATTAATTCGGTCATGCATTGTTAGTTGATACCAGCAACTAAGAGATATCCAGGTTTTCAATCGGCAGGACCTTTAGCGCCTGCTGTAAAACTAATGCAAACTCGTTTCAGATGAAGTTCACCAATTTTCTGTCTTTTTCCATCGTTTTCTCGATGACACAGGCCTTCACCCTGACAGGTCAGGGAACACCCCCAAGAACAACTAGCAACCGTTGCCTTATCTTGCTCCCTAAGGCAGGTCTTTCTTATGATACAAGTTCAGAAGGAGGTAATATCATTGTCAATCTCTACCTTCTAGCCTGGCCCGATGGTTTTGGCTTGGCTCATTTGTACGCATCGCTCAAGGTTGCTTAACTAGCTTTCTTCTCCATTATTTTTTTTATCCTTTTTTTCTGAAGTTGACAAGCGCAACCCTCCCAGCTGAAATAGAATAGACAAGCTTCGAGAGGACTCCTTTGTCCATTGAGAGGACAACAAATGATATGCGAGAATTATCGCCAAGAATCACTTCTTCTTGAACTTTCTGAGGCCACTTGACGTTTCAATAACGCACCATGTCATCATCAAACTCAGACCTCTTCCATGCCAGTTCATTTCAAAGACCTCTTCCATGACAACAGATCCAATAAGTTGACATTGCATAAATTCTGATAACATTTTCTATAAAACCAAAATTTCTAGCAAACACCGTCAGTTTAAAAAACAATTAATAAGATGACGGTGACTACAGAAAATCCGAGAACTACACACGTTAAACAATTTTGACCTCAGACAATTTATGGACCGAAGAACATCTCCGAGAGCAGGTTTTTTTAAAATAAAAAAAAATGATAGAGCTTGGTAAAAGTTTCAGGGGAAAGATTTAGATTAGAAAAGTATTTGAAAAATAATATAGTGTACACCAACCGCTATTTATTGTTGTTTAATTAAAACTAAAATGCATGTTTTATGTAAATTAATTAGTGAACAAAAATTATCCCAACATTTTATGAAAATTTAATAGTCAAAAAATAAAATTCAAGATTTAATGATCAAGAAACAAAAAGATAATATAGCAGGAAAAAGAAATGAAAGAAGAAAGAAAAAAAAAACAAACCGATATTTCATTTTCAACACATTGAATCTTTAATCACATCTCTTAGCCATTAAATTTTTATAAAATTTTAAAAAGACTTTTATACATCTTTGAATGAAGCACGGATTTTGAAACATCAACTATTCTATTTTCCCAAAACTTTTGTCAAACCGTGTTAAAATGATAACCCTATTGTCAAAATAAGCAAGCTAGTGAAGATGCATGTGAAGAATTACGGGAAGATAATTCGAGAATGATTAAAAACAAAAGAATAAATGTTTAGTTTATTAATATTTCTATAAAACCTGAAACAATTACACAAACTGTCACACACCCTTGTAAACCCAAGGCAGCAGAACATAGAAACAAACAGACACTCCACCCAGACAGAATTGCCTGCAATGATCACGTGCAGACATCATACAATATACACCACCTCTGACTAGCAGTGGGACACTCCAGTCAGTCGCCATGTCTTGTAAAAGAACATAAAGGAATTAGCATAGAGAATACTATCTTGTTGCCAAGCAGCTCTTGAAATAGTTCCAAGGATTGTATCAAGAAAATTTTTGGATTATGCAGCAAGTACTACGATCACAATGAGAATCACAATCCCGAATATCACCATGAGCAAGCAGGCCTGCATTCAAGACACGGGGGTTAATTGTGAATATAATTACATTAAATTGAGGGGAATCCACATCTAGAATGAAAATCCCCAACTTGAAGCAAGGGCAATATACCATTTCTTTCATCAAAATTTGATGGAATATTTTGCATAAAAGAAACAGCTCATATTCTTAAATTATGAAAAAGAAAATGCATTTATCAACTTGAAAATGCAGATGGCATTTAGATAGCAAACCCCTTCTGGATTAGGAGTGTCCAATCAATTAAACAAGAAACATAAAGAGAAAAGGTCAGTACAAAAAAAAAAAAACAAACAGGGATCCACACAAGGCATGTCAGCACTCTGTAATTTACTTCGGTCACAAAAACAAACAGCACCACCACCACCAGCAGCAATAGTATTGATGGTAATAATCAAAATGAGAATAAATAAATGAGGTGCCATAAATTACCAGAGAAGAATTTGATCTCTGAGTCTTTGCAGCTTTCACAAGGTGGGATTTTCCCTGTGCTGTTGCAGCCTGGGAATTTTCAATATGGGAGCCAATATCATCTGTAGCATACCCAGAAAAAGGAAAGTTTAATAATGATAACGAGTCAAAATATATGAAGCAGGTTCTTTGTTCGCAGACAATATATAACTTACCAATCATAGTTCCTTGTTCATGGACAAGGACAGCAAGATCTTTAAAAATCTCATTCACCTCACCAATTTGCTGCTGAATTTCATGTATTCCCTGTTCTCTCTCCTCGATAACAGCCTCATTGAAGGCAATCTCATTGTCCAATAGTAGGACCTCCTGTCTGCATCAAAATTCAATTCAAAGCTCAGAATTCTTTTCTTTCAAGTCAATTAAAAGCCAAGTACACAGCAAGTTAAGCAACAGGCTTATTCAATAAAAAGAAAGGGAAGATCCTACTTTTAATAGTCTGTCCTGGGCTACCTCTGAATTTAATCAGAGGCAACTCTTGTATACAGTTTTTCTGGAGAGTACATGATAAGGCTGTGAAGTTACAAACTAATTTCTCATCTCGAGGATGAAGCACGGAGGCCACCATTAATCAATCCTATTGCAAACTTCCAGATGACAAGACTTCTATACACATTTCTGTACTATAAAACCTCTCCATGCACAATATCCCTTCGGTCCTACAGATTTTAGAATCAATGATAAAAATAAAGAGTGTATGCAGCTAAAGGTGACCAACAGTTTTTGAAAAACCTACAAATGTTTGCTGGTTCTAAAATATGAACTTGTTTAAAAAATACCCCAGCATTTTCAACACCATGAACAAGGAATGGTGATGGAAAAGATACATGGCTTGATAAATTCTCTCAAAGTTAGGACAAAAAAAATGAAAAGGTTATTCGTAGCCTATGTTCGTGAGCGGATCTCACCTTCTTGACTCCACAAGGATAGCACGTTGTTCTGGACTTTTATCAAAACTTAAATCTATTTCACTGGCTGTGTAGCTGCACAGAGCACAAACAAACACAAAATGTTAGAAGAATATACAAACATCGCAAATCTATTTCATTTTATCAAAACAAAAGGTTCATTATAGCAAAGAAAAAACAGGAATCTCAAATCTCACATAACTATTAAGGTCTCCTAAAATAATCACCTGGAAGGAAGGACTGCTTGGGGAACAAAAGGAGTATATGCCGTTTCCCTCTCAGCCGCAAGCCGCTGAGCCTTCTGAAATTCTTTCAAAACTGCTTGAAAATCTTTTGCTAATTTAGCATCAGCAATCTTTTTGCTTTGCTGCAATTACAACAAGAAAAAAGAAGGGGAAATCTAATTGTTAACTGTCTAGTACATTAAGGTTGAAAAGCATTTCCGAACAGATGAGAAAGGTGAGCAATTAAGGTGATGGAATTGCAAGGGTTCTATGGGATCTTGAGGAATTTCTGAATCTGAGGGGTCTCTGGAAAATTACTCATTAATATATATGGTAAAGAACAAGAAGCAAACATACACTGACTCCAGCATAATGATCTGTTTCACTAGCTTGTTTAAGTCTGGCTGAAGTATCCTTCACCAATTGCCCAATATGTAGCCTTGTTTTATGCCTGTTGTGCAAGAAAAATCAGTACAACAACTCAAAGTGGAGGTTCATTACACAGGTATTTGGTTGATAGAATTCAATAAAACACAGAAGGGGAGAGACTAACAGCTAGGCATTGACAAGATGCTGCCGGTGAGGATTTCAAATTACAACACATTCTGAATTCTGCCATTTTCTTTGAACAATATATTATTATGGAAGTCTCACATGCACTTTAATGTTCTGAGCAAGAGAGAACAAACACTACCATCGAAAATTTTAAAAAAACCCCAAAAGAGATTGATACAATTATGTCCTAACTAAAATTTATGAGAAAAGTTCTTACGATATAATGTTGAACATTCTTTTCCAAAGAGTCATGAGAGTAGTCTCAAACATGGCTGCAAAGACATTAATTAATAACAGAGTCCAGGTGTCCAACTCAGGCATACCCTATGTTCTTTCTAAACTCTTAACTATTTTTTTGTTACTGGAAATTTTGCTTCATCTCTCCTTGCGGCACAAAGAAGGCAAAATACTGACATATTTAAGAGCTGAAACTTCAATTAGGCTTCAGCATGATGATTAATGTGCAAAAATAGGCTAGCCAGCCAGTAAGAGTCAAGATGGAAGGACCACTTTTTTCAGCATGAGTATACGTTGGTAGATAGTCCCGAACATTTTTAGCAGCAATTATTTATTGGTTGTAGATGGATTCTTGAAAACCAAAAAAGGTTCCACATAAGTACCAGTATAGAGATTGTTTAGTATTGCTAGCAACTAAGCACAGCCGAGGACATTGCAAAAGAGCCATCTGGGCCATTCATGTGAGATACATGCAATTAGCCCAGCACATTCACACACATGCATCTCTCATGCGTGGCCTAGATTGGGCAAACGCAACAACCACGATTGTGCTTGGCATCGTTTCTCAAAACTTTTTGAATAATGCTAGAGATAACAACAATCAAGCTGAATGTTCTTCACCGGGTAATGTAGCAATTTATGATAAGCAATTCCTATATGATACCTTCCACATTACATAGCAATTGGAATGCCAGTAAAATTGTTAGAAAACGAACAAGGTAACTACCTTTCAGTGCAAAAATCGTCTTCTAATATATCATTAGAATCTCAATAGTTTTCTGATTCTATTTATTCTCAGAAGTACCAACAATTTTCTAGCTCCTGGAAAAAGGCAACCAGACCTACAATTTCTTCATTTGAACTCCAAAAACGCAATAAAACCACTTCAAGAATACTACCCAGAAAGCAAAATTACACATTTACACGATCTTAATAATTCAATTCTCAATAATGAAGAAAAATCAACCATAATTCTGGATATTTAGTCAAAACGACAAACAAAGAAACTCAAAACGGCAAGAAAATAAAAAATAAACTTACAGCTTCTCCCGGAGCTCAGGCGTGTCTTTAGGAGTCCCAAGGGTATTAACAAGACGCTGAAAAGTCGAAACGGCAGTGTTGATCTGGAAGATTCCAGAAGCAACCGCTTGCGTGGCATCTTGTTTGCCGTTGATCAGCTCTCTCCTTGAAGATGCCAAGGGTCGTCCCGCCTCCAGATCTTGAAAGCTCATTATTATTATTATATAATTCGATTCAATTTGATCGAAAATCCCTGACCAGCCCTTTCTCGAAAGATAAAAGGAGGGGATTTTTTTTATTTTTCGAGAAAGGGAAGAGAAGCTGGTTGTTTGGGTACAGGAACAAGAATCTATTTAGGTTAATGGAAAGATGAGAAGCTTATAGCACGGCGTTAATTGAGAGAGAATTGTTTAGATGATCTTAGACTTGGAGAGAGAGAAGGGAGAGGAAATGGAATGATGATGTGTGGGACGTTAGTTGCTGTTTTTTTTTGGGGTTTCGGGATTTGAATATTCGGTGCAGGCACGTTGATGTGGAATTGTGGACCCCTGAAGGAAAGGAAAGACACGTGAGAAAAGAGTGTTTGGTAAGAGGAAACCAATTGCTTCGCGTGGGGATGGTGGCAATGTGGACATATGGTTGCGATTTCTTGCTCCTCCGTTTCTTAACGTGGTTTGATGATATTTTTAAAATTATTTTTTATTTGTAAAATATTTAATTAATATTTTTTGTTTTTTTATGATTTTAAGATATTAATACTAAAAAAATTTAAAAAAATATTTTAACATATTTTTAATTAAAAATATTTTTATAAAAATATCATATAACACATTATTAAATTCATACTTAATGTTTTGTTAATTTTAATTGGAGTTTTTAATTAGAGAAAGGATCAATGCCTGACCTTGTGAATTAAAGTGGCGTTCTGGGATGGAGAATGGCTATTGGCTAGTGGCTACTACTTCATTGAGGATTATTATCGTAGTATTTTGGTCGTGAACAAGGCCTGATATCTGTTTGATGTGGTTGCTTTATATATATATATATATATATATATATATATATATATATATATATATATATATAATTGATCTAGACTAGATAACATGAGTTCTTAAATTTATTTTAAAAAAAAACATATTTATGACACTTAAATATTTTATTAAAAAAATAATACCGACTTACAGCATAATGCAATCAACAATGAAATATATATTCTAATAGCAACAAAGTTAGGATTTCTAATAATTAAAACAAATAAGTGAGGATGGAAATGATATTCCATCAATGTTCACAAAAAAATTCTTGTAAAAAATATAAACAACAATACTTTTTATTTGAAAGAAATCAATGAAAAAAATACATGATTTCTTGCCATAGCTGTCCATTAATGTTACAAGAACTAGTAATTAACTAGTTATGTGATTCATGTTGTGTTGCGGGTCAGATAATTTTATTTTCTATAAAAAATTATATTTGCAAGTTTTTTCAATGCATTTTTATAATTTAAAAAATCTAAATTCAAATACAAATATTTATGTATACATGTAATCAAATAAATCAAAAACTATGTGTGTGAATAAATAAATAAGTTATTAACGATACCTGCAAATAAAATTTGGAAAACATTTCTTCAACCCATTTTTTTACTCAAAACACCTATAAAACACCGTAGAAACTGTGATAAATATATCTATGACCTCAAAAAAATCACTACAAGAATTAAAATCAACCCGAATCCAAAAATCAACCCGAGGTCATATCCATTTTTTCACGAACTTGAAAGGTAAAAACACCTAATATAAACTCCCTCATCAAATGAAACCATTTGACACAAATATCATATTTTATGGTTACCTAAATTGGCGTCAACGACACTTTTCTCTCTTTACCGCTAGAATTCGACGATCTCTTTCTCTCATCTCTCATCTCTCAACCAGAGACTAAAAAATAACAAAAATAAACTTTTGTACCAAAATTGAATTGGAAAAAATATTGAGGTGCTGAAATTATATAATTTGCATTATTTTTAAAGTTCAAGGATCAAAGTGCATCTTTTGCAAGACTTATGGCATGCCACTCATGTTTGGTGTCTTTTCATTTCGATCCCTCTTCTTTCAATCCCACCTTTTCATGAGAAATCAAAATCAAAATAAATCAGTCTTTAATTAGGACTAAATCACTAGAAAAAAAAAGTTTGAGAACTAAATTGAAAAAACACAAAATTTGTACAGCCCATCCACAATAATGCATGAGATGGTGAAAAATGGAGTCTTGTACAATGAAAAACTCACGTCTTTTAGAGTAATACCTAGCTAGCTATTTGACCATCGCTTCGTTGCGAGGCGAATATATTTTTTTTCAACAAAAAATTGAATATACATGCATTTGCAACATGTTTTGTTTATATAAATAAAATCAAAAAGTTTTGAACGCATCTAATTAAATAAATCAAGAACCATTCATGTCATTGAATGAGAAAAAATCATTAACAATAACTACATACGTATCTAGAAAAGTTAAGAGATGGATATAAATTAAGATATTTGATCTTGCAAAATTGTCATTCACCGATTATGTTCAATAACCTTTTTTATTAAATTTAATTTTTCTATTTAATCAAATGACAGTACAAATAGATAAACACATAAAATTAATTGAATAAAATCAAACAGAAAAAAACATCTAGCAAGATTGCACTTATTATAAATATTATCCAAGAATAAATATTTTTCATCTTTAAAAATAAAGTTCAATTATATAGAACATCAAAAAATATATGAATTATAATAATCTCTTAGAAAATTAAATGCACATAAAATAATTAAAAAACAACCATTATTTTAAAAAAGCTAAATACAAAAAATAAAAAATTTGAGAGAAGAGCATTAATTTTAATACAAATTAAACTTTATTTTAAAAAACATGATTTTTTTAAAAGGCAAAATTTAAAAAAAAAAAATCAAACGTTGTTGAGTCTGACTTAGTTAGAAAGGGCTTGAGTCAAGGCCCCATTGTTTTATAAAAAAGAAAATCTAAACAATGCTTCGTCGGTTGAGGCAGGTGACATGTCATCTGGTATTTTCCAGATTCCAGCCACTATGGTGGCCAGAAAAACAAGGTCTGTTTTTTTTTATCTAAAAACTCATTTTTAACCTATTCTGACCCAAAACATCTAGAAAAGATCCTAAAAATCTTGAAAAACTCATAAATGGCCTTAAAAAACAAAAATATAACTATACAAAAAACCAAAAATCAATTCGAAACAAAAGGTTTTCTTGAGCTTAGATTTGGTTTTTAAGGTAATTTCAAGGTGAGAAAACACTTAACTTGAACTTCTTTCATCAAATGAAATCTTTTGACACCAAGATCAACTTTTTTATAGCCAAACTTGGTGTCAGTGTTGATTTTTTCTCTCTACCATCAGAATCCAACATCTTCTCCATCTACAACCAAGGACTAGAAAAATAATAAAAATAAATTTTTATACCAAAATTGAATTGAAAAACTATAAAGGGATGGACTATGAATAATTTGTAAAATTTAAGGCCTAAAGTAAATATTTTGTGACAACTTTGAAAGCATCACCCATTTGTGATGTTTTTTTTTTTTTATATCATTTTGCTCCTTTGTCTTTTAATTTTTTTTAGCTAATAAATTTGATTAAATTATCCTTTAATTATGCCATGAAAGATGCGAGTGAACAATAAACAAGGGCATAGTATTTATACCAAAACGTTTAAAAAATCTTTGTAATTAACACCGTGATTTATTTCGATACCATTCAACTTTAAGGTATAGATAAAAGTGATAATCAAACAATGATTGTTTAATTATATCAAGCCAATTACAAGTGCATTTATTTAAATTGTTGATTAAAATCATTGCTTTTAAAATTAATTTATTTCTAGTTAGCATGGATCAAGTTAAGTTATCAACTATGAAAGCAGGACGAAAAAATTGCTAGAATATTGGCAATTAAGATAATTTATTGTTTCGATGTAAATAAAAATCATTACAGAATCATATGATCTACTTCACGCTCAATTTCTCAACGTTTTACTTCTCCATTCTATATAACCAAATCAAACAACTTTGAGATCCCCGCTATTACAATTTTATGCATAAGTTGTCCATTTAATTTTCGACTTCGAGGTTGAACAATTTTATATATATATATATATATCAACAGTAATTTCATCAATATTAAATCAAAGTACAAATAAATTATTATTCAAATCTAAAAAACAATCAATCCATGTTGATAAAATATTCAAAACTACCAATTAATATCAAACTCTTCCGTAAAATTATAATATATTATCAATCATTTATTTATTCAGAAGAGAAAAATGGATAAATGACTTCATGTACGTAAATACTAGTTTCAAGAAACAAAATAATATAATCTAAACTAAAAATAAACACAAAGAAAGAAGTTGTTGCGACAACATCGACAACTAAACAATTGTTTTATCGAACCCTATTTTTTTTAACTTAAAAAATAAAAGAGGAGAGGATTTTAAAAAACTAAAATAAAAATAGGTAACAATATATATACAGAAGGAGGACGGGGAGTTGTTTTTACATGGGTACTTGAAAAAAAATATTTCTAAAATTTAAAATGTTCAAATCAACACCATAGTTATTAGATTGAGGATTGACTCAGTCAAGAAATCGAGTTTTAGGTTATACGAAGTGATCTGGATAATCCGGAAAAATTAAAAAAAAATACTTGAAGTTTTAATATTTCATATGAAAAAATTAAGTAATAATCCATGTGAATATAAACTATACATGCTATAAATAATAGAGTTTAAAAGATTATTTCAAAAAGTTTTTTATCCCACATTGAAAAAACATAACTTTTTTTCTTGTGAACATAAAGTATATATACTAAAGGGTTTCAAAATTTACATTGAAAAAATAAGATATTATTTTAATAATTATATAGTGAACTTTGAAAAGAGTTAATAACCAATTAAAAAATATAAAAAAGGAGGGTTTCTGTCTAAGAAAAAAACACATTTGAAAAAAAAAGGTCTTAACCGGGTTTTGTCGGGTTGCTCGGGTCACAGGTAAACCCGACAAGTCAATCGGGTTTGCCGAGTTTTTACTCATCCCGACTTTTTATCTTAACCGGACCGGTTCAACTACTAAATCCCGAATCGACTTGTAAATCCGGTCCGAGTTTAATATCCATATTCAACACTTCTTAGAAAATTTAGACATAACCATACGAAGCTAGAGAATCAAGAATAATATTAAATTTAACATATAAAGAAATTCTTGACAGCTTATTTTAGAAGTGAACAGTGAAAGGCTAATATTTTTTTCACCTTGATACTCAAAATTTTAATAAGTGACTTAGTTTTTTTTTTAAATTTCATCATTCAATATTAATTTTAATAAGTGATGTACTTAATAATTTGTTTCGATTTACTTTTTATAAAGTTATCTCAGTCTCATAACTTAGATCGCGAGTTTTACGGATTAGATATGTTTACTCGATTATTTTTTTGTCATTTTTTAATTAATATTTTCTCAATTTTATCCTTTACAATTGAGTTGATTGATAATTGAGCTTTATAATTATTATTTTATTTACTTTCTTTGTAGTTATCACGGTCTCATGACCTAATTGTGAGTTAGCTAGGTTGACTCGTGATTTTTTTATGATTCTTTTTTTAATTGAATATTTTTTCTCAATTTCATTCTTTTAACAATGAGTTGATTGAGATTTGATATATATATATATATATATATATATATATATATATATATATATATATATATATGGAGTCATATCGGTTTCCTAATCTAAGTATGGCAAGTTAACCCGAGTTGACTCGGTTATTTTTTATTTGTTTTTTTTCAATTTAATCCTTCAACATTGGGTTGATTGAGAATTGAGGTTCATATTTTTTTTATTTGCTTTCTATAGGGTTATCACAATCTTATGACATGGATCGCAGGTTAGGCCGGTTGACTCATATTTTTTTGTTATTTTTTAGTTTTTTTTTCAATTTCATCATTTAATATTGAGTTGATTGAGAATTAGACTTCATAATTTGTTCCAGTTTGCTTTTATGAGGTTATTTTGGTCTTATGACCCGGAGCACGAGTTTGGTTAATTGACTCGAGTGTTTTTTTGTTTTGATATATTTTTTTTAATTTTATTTTTCAACATTGAGTTGACTGATAATTGAACTTTATAGTTTATTTTAATGTGTTTTTGTGGGGCTATCCCGGTCTCATGATCTAATTTTGAAAGGTTAACACTAGTTGATTTGGCTAGTTTTTTTAGTTGAATATTGTTTTTAATTTAATCTATCAATATTGGGTTAATTGAGAATTAAGTTTAATAAAAAAAAATTATTTGTTATTTAAAAGGTTATCAGGGTTTCATGACTCGAGTAACGGATTTGAAATATTGATCCGAATCAATCTAATATGTTGTCGTTTTAATATTTAAAAAAAGATGTCGCCTCAATTTTTTTTACTCAAACTATATTTTTATCAGTATTTTAGATTGTCTTTAAATTTACCAAGCTATATTAGATTAATCTTTATATAATTTATTATTTTTTTACTAAAAATAGATTAACAACTATTGAATATTTTTTATATCAATTTTTTTTTATATGAACCGCAACGAAGGCAGTTATTTTCTACACATGCAAGAAGAAATAAAATAAAGGTATAGTGCTTCAATTATCATACATCTATGTTGTTAATTGAAATTTCGAAACCAAATCAAAACATGTTCATTTGAACACTTACTTATAAAATCATAAACTGCTCCCTCCAGCCAAATAGTAGTGGGATGTTTTTTTATTTAAAAAAAAAAAGAAAAAGAAAAGAAAAAAGCTGCGGTTACTTACAACAGCAATGCTCTCTTCAATCAATCTCTCACGTGCCGCGACTGCCGGCATTGTCCTTACACACGTGTGCCCCACTCAACCTCCCCCTTATTATAATCTCTCTCTCTCTCCCTCTCTTCTCCTTACGAACGAACGCTTCTCTCGTCCTCTTTTAACAACTCCCGTCCTTCCCCTCTCTTTTCAACGCAGCTCGCCATGTCGGTCAGTAGGATCACGTCCTTGTATTTTTTTTTTGTTCTTAATTTATTCTGAATCGAGCAATTTCGACCTCTGATTGATTAATATGCATAGATCTATTTTCTGCTTTGCAATTTCTTTTTTGTGCAATCTTAAAGCTGTGTTGCTTGCTATAAATTATTTTTTTGGTTTATTTGTATGCGTTGTTTCTAAAGATATTTTTGTTTGTTTGGTTACTGAAATATTAGATTTTCATTATTAATTTCTTATCTCGATTGATACCGATATGATTTGCTGTTACTAAAATATATCTTTGTTCGGTGACGATGAGTGTATCAGTGCGGGATAAATCTTTCAATGGCCTCAATGCTTGCGACGAGGAAGTTTAGTGGCTTGGTTTGTATTACTAGATCATAGCAATCATAGGTTTATTTAATTTCTAGTTACGGATGTGGAGTCTAAGAAGGATTTGTAGTCCATTAGTTTCTCATAATTGGAGCTTTGATTGTGAAAATTGTGAGGTATCCTTCATTTTTGGCTCGCACAGTAACATGGAAATGAAATATTGGAGACTAAGCAAGATCCCACCAGTAATCGCTATTCTGATTGGTTTCTTCACTGTTTATATTAGATTGGGATGAAGTTCGTGATTGTTTCTAAAACCATGTCTATTCATGCAAAATAATGGTTAAGTTAAAATTTTGCAAGGGAATTTTTGTTAACTGAGGTTTAAGAATATTTGGATTATAATTTCTCCATCTTTATTTGAATATGTTAAGGTGTAGCTGGGGCTAGTGGACCATTAAGCTACCACAAACCAGAAGCAAAAAACTAGACCCTTGAACTAAATATTTTATGTGTGAAAGTGTGATTGTGAATGGAGATTAGCCACCAAGCATACAAGAAGCACAAGAGGCTGGCCTGATTGCCACTGCACATATTTTACCTTGCTAGATTTGGATTTTCAGTCAGTTTGATGCGCTTCATGTCTTTTGGTGCACTTTTCTTTGTCTGGAATTCTTTCACACGGTCTTTGCATTTTCTTTTCTCTATTTCATCCCTTTCCTTCTTTCTGGATTATTGATTTTTTTTAGGGTTTCATTGTAGAGAGTTTTTCTTATTCTTAGACCTGGCAGTGGAGCAGCAAAGCTTATTTTTTATTCTTTTTTTACTAGGGCCTTAGGGGATAGTTGATACTGTGAGTCACTCCTCTTTGCAAATCATATAATATCAGGGAGTAGGATTTCGTTTCAACCTTACAGGCCCTTGCTTTGATGTAATTTTCCATAGTCATTCTATTATTCAAGTCTGAGATTTCTAGTTTATGTGCTGTGCTTGCCATCCTTATTTGTCATTATGGCTCCATAGGGCATTGATTTTTTCGTTACTTTTTCTTTTTTGCAGGTAAAAACAGTAAAAGTCAGCAACGTTTCCTTAGGAGCATCTGAGCGAGACCTCAAAGAATTCTTTTCTTTTTCTGGTGATATTGAATATGTTGAAATGAAAAGGTATTGTGCTGTTCATTTCCATATTATCTCCCCTACTCTTTCTTTCATTTTTCTTTGTTGTTTGAATACCATCTCTTATGCTTGTACAGTGATAATGAGCGTTCTCAAATTGCATATGTTACCTTCAAAGATTCTCAAGGAGCAGACACTGCTGTTCTTCTCTCGGTAATTATATTTCAGTACCTGCATCACCACTAGATTAATGGGCCATTTATTTTTATGTGCATTGATTTTGCCTCATGAGTTCAATTAATGTCCTTTTCCCCTTGAAGGGAAATGATCACGATACTGCATCCTCTTTTATTGAGAATATTTGCTTCTGAAGTCATAGGATTTTGTGTGTTCAGATCATGCTTGAAGCGTTGTTGTTTAACTTGCAATATTATGTCAGCAATGATCACAGGATGATCATCGCAAAACTGTCTTCCATTGGAAAAAAAGAACATTATTTGTTTTTCGGAGCCTAATCTCTGTGATCCAATGGCTTCTCATATTTCTTTTGATAAGCAAAGGAAATTTATTAAAAAGGTCCAAGAGGGCTGTCAGTTTACATAGAAGGAAAAATTTATATTCAAAATAATGAGTCTATAAACTATGCTGTGTTGGTTACATTTGTAAAAGCTTCATCTGCATTCCGTAAACTTGAAGTCCTAATAGAGAAGCCTCTTCCCTTGCCAATGCCATTTCTGTTCCTTTGCAACCAAAATATAAGTTAATGAGATAGTATCTTAGCCATCTTGTTTCCTTTATAAAACCTCCACCCCTAGCTTCTCCTTCCAGAACTTGTAATGACGAGAGTGGCACTCAGCACCATTCAATAGCTTGTAAAGTGCTTTTAGGTCAAAATTAGTGTAGCAACAGGTGTTTGACAAGATCCATCCCTTACGATGATAGCACCGATTCACCAACATTGTTCCCCTCCTTCTATAGGTTATCAGTATTCAAAATCTTACTTCAAGCTGCCTCCCATTCAAAAGAACAATGTAGAGGGGACTTGGTCGTCCATATCACTAGTTTCTTTGGGAAATCAGTTACCTCCTTAGTAAATTGCTTTCTTAAAGCTCTGTAAGAAAACTTTTCACAGATAACTGAGCTATTTTCGAAGTTGATAGGGTTTTTCTGAATATACATGGTCTGCTTTTCTTAAGCAACATATTAGGTATTGTTCTAAACTGTTTTTTTATGTCAGGGAGCAACAATAGTTGACCTTTCTGTCACTGTGGCTTTGGATCCAGATTACCAGCTTCCACCTGCTGCTTTAGCAGAACTCTCTGTAAGAATGTTGTACTGAACTTCTGTTAGCTGTTAAACCCTAGCACTTTACTGAACTGGTTATACCCAACCATCTGCAGGCAACAGGAAATAAAGCTCCTGGTGATGAATCAGCTCTTCGGAAGGCAGAAGATGTAGTCAGTGGCATGCTTGCAAAGGGTTTCATCTTGGGCAAAGATGCAATCAACAAAGCAAAGGGTTTTGATGAGAAGCACCAGTTGACTTCGACAGCCTCAGCTAAAGTTGTTTCTTTCGACAAAAAGATAGGTCTCACTGAGAAGATTAGTGCTGGCACCACTGTTGTTGGTGACAAAGTCCGGGAAGTGGATCAGAAATTTCAGGTTTCTGAGAAAACCAAATCAGCATTTGCAGTTGCCGAGCAGAAAGTCAGTAGCGCAGGATCTGCCATAATGAGTAATAGGTACGTGTTTACTGGGGCTGCTTGGGTCACTGGTGCATTCAATAAGGTTGCCAAGGCAGCTGGGGATGTTGGCCAGAAGGCCAAAGAAAAGGCAGGAATGGCTGAAGAGGAACAAAAGAGGAAAATGGTGGATGACTTTGCTCAGGTCCACCTATCTGAGTCTCCCAAAGCATCCGGTGCAAGTGACCAGAAGCCGTCCAAGCCTCCACCTGCACAAGGTTTGATTCTTTGATTTACAGTTGTAAATTTTTCAACTAGAACGTTTGTATTTTATTATCTCTTGATTACTTGCTGGAGTTCTTTCAGCATGGAAAAAGCTGTGAATGTAGGACTGGTTGCTCCAATTAGTTGGATAAGATTGCATGCAATGTCTCGACTTCTTCCCTCAGAATGACAATGTACAAAATTTCGTTAAATCCTGTTGTTTCTGTTATTTTCTCTTACTGAGGGTTCCTGATTTCTAGTCATATACGAAATAAACTCACATGATGCTATGCTAGAGGCAGAGCAACTGGTACTCCTGGTCTTATAACTTCATTTGGAGAAATGTTGGGCAATTTCTTCCTTCTTCGCATACTTGTAGTTCAGTAGGTGGATGCCAGCGTATGTTGTGCTAGGGAACAAAATTCTATTTCTCTACCTGCAATTCCATAATTCGGGATGCATGTCCATCCCTAGCCAGAAAGGTGTCCGCAGTGATGAACAGTACGTCTGAATGATCAGATTACGCAAGGAAATTGTCCAGCTCATCAGAAAAACCTTTCAATTCCTTCATGGGCAAAGATAGTAAGGCATTCATTGGATAGAGAGAGAATAAAATGAAATTTAAAATCAAATATCAATAACAGGCGCCTCCTACATCGATGCTTCTTTCGAGGTCCTCATGCCATTCGTTGGGCACTGTTTATAAATTGTGGAGCGAAAGCTCCCGTTCAAGTTATTCCGTGTTATTTCGTCTAATTTCCAGTTCCTCTATCTTCTCTGAATGGCTCTACTTTTGCATGAATCTCTGCTATCTTCTTGCCTAGTTCGGCTACTAGACTGTAACCACCTGTAGAAATTGTTCCTTGACTCAAAACACGGTAGCACCTGATAGGCAAAAACAAGAATAAAGACAAAAAATTACTGTATATTTTCTTGGAAAGAAGGAAACGAATGTCTCGCCCATCAATTTCCCAACGGGAAGGTTTCTTTGAACGTTGAGATTAATTCCTTGTCCTATCTTTTTAATTTGCAACGTAAGCAAGTGTAGCACTATACTTGATGATGCTAGATATTTGTTTTCTTGTATGGATAAATCAGATTTAAAATTTACTCATTAAATTAAGTTTAATAATAATATTGAGACCTATATATTTTTAAGAAAAATGATACAACCTGTGCAGGGGGACTCGGACCATAGAAAACAGTAAAATTGAAACAGTTAAGATAATAGTTTGTTTCTGAAAAATAATTTTTTTTTTAAAAATAGTTTTTACTAAAAATAAATTCATCAAAAGTGATTTATTTTTTTAATATTTAATACTGTCATAAAAAATAAGCTGGAAAATATTTTTTAGTATTTCACTAAGTCGTAAAAAATAAATTAAAAAATAACTTATTAATATTTTATCTTTTTTAAGTTTAAAAAAATTAAAAACAAATTTGACAAATAAAAAAGTTGAAGAAGAATAAAATAATTTTATAAATCATTTCAAATAAAGTAAATAACAATCAAAACAATAGAAAAATAATAAAAACCAAATCTGATAAATAAAAAGTTTCAATTAAATTAAAAAAAACAAAAAAAAAAACAAAAACTAAAATTAATATAAAAATAAAATTCTATAAGAAAAAAAATAAAAAAAATCAAAATAAAATATATAGGAATCCAAAAATTAAAGATTAAATTTGATATAAATAAAAAATAACAAAAAATTTTTAAATTTTTTTCATCTCTATGTTTTTTCCTTCAAAATAAAATGAAATTTTTTTTCTAAAAATTAAATTAAATACTTTTTACTGAAAATATTTATTATTAATAATAAACAAACATTTAAAAATAATTTTCAGAATACCAATTTAGTCGGCGAAAAACTGAAAAGGTAAGATCACCATGGCATCATGAAACAACCATGCAATTGTGGCTTAGGTTATCGAAGCAGTTTATTTAACAAAGGTTAAGAAAAAGTCACGGGCAACTGTGACTGAGTACGTGATACCATCAGAGAGTAGTACTACACGCCACCCTACTTTCCAGCTGGCTTTCCCAACCCCAATTCGAGGGAAGTACGTACCACCAAACTGCCATAACGGTCCACTTCTCCAGCTGGATCCCAATCACCGCTTTAGGCGCACTCTAACATACTTCATCGCTACAACACTAACGTACGCACTCCTCATAGCATTGTATTCTTGTTTCTATCTATATTTCTACGAGAAAAATCTCTTGCTAGTCATGCTTTTCAATAAAAACGATGAAACAAGCGCTGTAAACAGAGGTCCTCTTCGCCGAACGTAAATAAATATCATTGTTCTTAAAAAAATATCACATGGAATTTAATTAAATGAATACGTGCGAGTGTGTGTGTGTGTATAAAACGCACGTGTAAGCAAGCAGACATCGCACGTGCGATGCGCTGTGAGAGACGGGCAGCAGAGGTAATAAAAAGAGAAAGAGCCAAAAAAGGCGGCTTAGAAATGGGCCAGTTTTCGGTGAAAGCGATATTTGAGGGAGGTGAGTTCGTCGGCAGCAATCTCTTGCAAGTTTCCGAAACTTCGAGTCGCCAAGACATCGCCTCTTCGGACCTCACTTAATCCACCAATACTCCCACTCGCTGCTTCTACCATCACAACTCAGAAAATAAAAAAAAATAAAAAAAAAATACCAAAATATTAAAAATAAAAGAGAGTAAGATTAATTCAGAAACTGCATTGTACCTATATGGTTAGAGAATCCATTAAACTGAGCCAAATCTGCAACAAACAAACAGAGATTTTCTTTTTCAAAAAAAAACTAATTAAGAAAAATCTAGAGAGTTAATGTTTTTAATTCATTAGTACCTGATTGAGAAGGAGTATGGGAGACAAGGAAGAGGACAAGGAAACAAAAGAGGGTGAGGAAAGGAATAAGGTGAATGAGTTTCTCTGGTTTTGGAGGCGCAGGTGAAAGTACGGATGAAGAAGAAAAGAATCGGCGTGGTTTTGTTGATTTGTGATCTAAGTCGTCAGCGTCGGGTGCGAGTGAAGTAGAAGGAGGCAGGTCTTTGAATACTGGTTTAGTGTCGTTTGATAAGAGAGTATCGGCTCCTCCATGGGGGTGGAGCTTGGTTACTGGTGGGCCTAGAGATTGTCTTTGCATTCTTCAGAGACAGAGACCGCATAGAGAGAAGGGTTGCTTTGCTTTTTATTGATTTGTTTAGTCAATACGCTCTGGGTTTTTAACAACAGAGTTGTTTTGTGAGCTGTTGTTTACTTGCCGGTTAATATTCTATGCCAATAATTTTCCTTTTTTATTAAAGATATTAGAAATTATATTTTTTTATTTATTATAAAAAATAATATATGGTTTCATATATAAAAAAGAAGTCATGCTATCTATTTGATAAAATAAATGTTTTTTTTAGTTTTTTTAGTTTAATAATTTTATTTTTTTATTTAGTATTATTTAGTTTTTTTATTTGAAATGTATAGTTTTATAATTTTTATTTTCCTAAAATGTATTGATAGATATTGTTTTCTAGTTTTTTTATATATAAAGGGTTGTAATAATTTTTTTTATAAGAGAGTTTTTTATTAAATAAAAATAAAATATTTTGGATCTTCTTGTAATTATGGTATACATTATCTTTAAAAATCTTGATTTATAATAAACTTTATTATCTTTTAATTTTTGACAATGTCAAATATGGAATGAGAATTTGTTTTTCAATGAATAGGAGGGTCAAAGGTGGGTATTAAATTGTTACTGTTGTGTATGGGCTTTGCTTTTGTGTTTTTTTGTCGAGGGAAAAATGAATTAATTTTTTGGGTCAATTTGTTATGCTTTTTGGATTAAGGTTGATAGGGTGGGGACTGAGTTATTAAAAAAAAAATTGTAGGCTATATGGGTCGGTTTCAAAGTTCATGTTAAAAAAAATCATAATCAAATTAATGTTTTTTTTAAGTATTTTTTGATATTTTTGATAGGCTAATATTACAAATAAAAAAAATTATTTTAATATATTTTTAATTAAAAAATACTTTTAAAAGCATCTTATACCACGTTACCAAGTAAGTTTCCAGGTTTTTTTTTATTTTAATTGTATTTTTATTTCTTCATATAAAAATAAAATTCTAAAGAAACTAAAAATAAAGAATAATAGTATAACTTACAACTAGACACAGACACACACACTTTTATGGTCCTCGATTTCTTTTCATTGCAGCCATTAGAATTTTTTGGCCAATATATTTGTCATGATATTTTATCTCGACTGTTTTGTTTTGCCTCTATAAAATATTTATGCCTGCTTATTTGCATACAACAGCAATCTTGTGCTGTAGGCGCTGGTGGAGGAGGATGTCTTCTTTGAACTATTTCTTTGTAGGAGGAGGCAACAATAAACTAAAAATAAAGAATAATAGCAGAACTCACAACTAGACACACCCACGTGTCCCTACCACCCAACTACTCATGTATTGTCCACTCATTTGTATTATCCACCAGTGTACTATGTTAAGTTTAGTGGATCCAGAAGTGTGACTCCGCGTACACGTCATCTAAATTTTACTAAAAAATAAATAAAAAATACTTCATTGTCATCAAAATTTTAGATTGAATTTAAATATACTTATTAATCATGTTTTTAAGAGATTTTCCAATAATATATTAATAAATTATTAAAAGATATGGCTCAATCATTCCAACCACACACATAAAACACAATTAATTGGAATAGTATTTTATGTTTTTTTTATGTTTTTTTTTTAATTTTATTTTTTAATATTAAATTATTTTGAATATTATACTACACAATTCTTCTTCAATTTTTTTCTCTTAGGTTATATATCAATCTCATGATTTTTTTTTCTTTTTATTTTTAATCTTTAATATTAGATCTGTTGGAAGTGGAGTTTTATAATTTTTTCAATTTGCTTTTTATAAATTTATCATAGTCTCATGATTCAAATTATTTGTTTCTATCTTTTCTAATTAATGAATTTCATCCTTCAATATTGAGTTGGTTGAAAATTGGACTTTGAATATTTTTTTTATGTGGTTATCCCGATCTAATAATCCGGGTTGCAGGTTTGGCGGGTTGATCCAGATTGATTCTGCTAATATTTTTGTCCTTTTATTAATTGAAATTTTTTTAATTGGGTTTCATAATTTTTTTTTATTTTTTTTTCTATAGGATTATTTTGATTTCATAATATAGATAACAGGTTTTGCAGATTGATCTAAGTTGATTTTGTTCTTTCTTGATTTCAACCTTCCGCATTAGGACTATTGGAAATAGATCTTCATAATTGTTTTCATTTAATTCTTTTGCAGTTATCTTAATCTCATGATCCATGTCGCAGGTTTAACAGGTTAGTCCAAGTTGACTTTGGTTGTTTTTATCTTTTTTTAATTAATATTTTTTTCGATTCCATCATTCAATATTAGGTTGGTTAGAAATTGGACTTTGTATTTTTTTTATTTACTTTTTATAGGGTTATCACAATCTTATGATGCGAGTTGAATGTTTGGCAAGTTAACCTGAGTTGACTTTTTTATCCTTATTTTAATTCAATATATATAATTTTTTTTTCATCCTCCGACATTGAGTTGATTAGAAATTGACCTTCATAATTTATTTTGATTTGTTTTTTATAAGTTTATTATGACCCGGGTCGCATGTTTGACAGGTTAACCATAATCGATTTAAATATCTAATATGTCATCGTCTTAATATTTTTTTAAATGTATCATTCAATATATTATTGTATAAATATTTTAAAAAGATAACGTTGGTTATACATCATATTTTGAATTCATAATTTTTTTTTATTAAAAAACATGTTAGCAATGCTTATATATATTTTTCATTAAAACAATTAATCTGTCTCGTAGCACAACATAAGTCAATCATCTAGTTCATTCTAAAATAAATATGTAGCTCACAAGACTAGAGTAAATTATGTGTTTACTTCCTAAATGTACTTAAAGTGTAATCAACATGGAGTGCATGGAAGATCTAAAGAATCCTCCATTATAGTAATCAACAATAATCTCAAAAACACATGTTAATAAGTATTGAAGCAATGAATTTATTTTAGAAAAATATTGGCATAGATGGTAGCGAAGAATAACGGAATTTGTTATAATTTAAATCCTCATAGATAAAAAGTAATACTATAATTATAGGAAGACACTTAAAATATTTAATTTTTATTTATCTATATTTCATTTGCCAAAAGGCAAGTAAATAGGAAAAAAAAAGTAAAAAAACTATTTCCTTCAAATAGAAAATAAACTAGAAAAACCTAATAATGCTTAATAGAAAAAAATAAAATTATAATGTTAAAAATGAGCTGGCTCACCTCATATTACCTGACTTACATATCTATCATGCTATCTTAGATTAACTTAATCCAAGTTTTTTTTTTGTTTTTTTTATTCAATTACATATTTCTAAATGTTTTTTTAGGGTATCACGATCTTTTTTTTTTATTTGTTCACTATCATTGTTTTTTTTTTATCATCTAATTTAAATGAAACCAACTTATTAAACTTAGCGAGGACTATAACTCGAGCAATTTGTTTTTTTTATTTATCTAAAAGATGCTTAAATATTGTTTTTTCATATAGAAAAGTATCGAACAATAAATAGCGTGAGCCTATACCTAGTTCAAGGACTATTTGAGAACTATAAGCTATATTAAGATTTTTTTTTTATTTAGAATAAAATTTAATTAATATTGTGAGCAACTATGGTGAAACTTGCATAAAGACAAAATAAATCAAAAGACAAAAGTAAGATTCAGTCGAATGAACCCTAGCGATGTACCGCAACTTGTCAGACTCTAGGTTTGTTCCATAAAGGTTACCAGTTTGAGTCCCACAAACCTCAGGGTCACTGGAGGCTTGCATGATCGTTAACTTCAAGATCCATGAAATTAGTGAGGTACGCGCAAGCTAATGAAGCACATTTGATTGCATTTGATTTAAAATTTGATTGCATTTGATATTTTTTAAAAAAACTGAAGCTTTAAAATTAAAGAAGTCTAAATTTCAAACCAAATAAGTTGAAGCACATTTGATTGCAAGAGAATCAGCATCCTGCAGCTGTTATAATTCATTCCTCTTGGCAGACTATAATAGACCCGATTCTTTGCCCCAAAAACTAAGATTGATGAGAGGTATTTTTTCTTAATATATTATATCTTTAGATGTAGATTATATATCTACCGAAGGCCAATATTGTCTTCATTCTTGAAATTATGATCACTAAACTAGTATTATAGCATGTCGGACTACTCGGATTAACGTAGATAAATTTAATTATTTTTATTTTATAAAAATTAAAAATAATATTGTTTTTAAAAGAAATTGTAAAAAATGAAAAAAAAAATCAATGAATTTTAAATGAGTTTTGCCTGGATTGATTGGATTACAAATCAATTTAAGTTTTTGATTGAATTATATCAAATCAATTTTTTTTTTATTTTTATTAAAATCTAGTCCCGCTTAAACTTCAAATCACTCATGTTATAGATCATGGTAAGGTAAGGCCTTAAAAGGGATAAAAGCTTAAAGTAGGATCATTTCACAAGTTCTTACCGCTAAACCCTTTCAAAAAAATCTCAGCAAGACATTTTTGTTGCATTAATTTGTTAACAAAATATTATTTTCACGGGCGCATATGTATATTCATAATTATATATAAAATCATGAATATAATGCACTTAATTTATTTAATACATGTATATTTTCTATACAACTTTTTTAAATAAATTTTCCTAGTTAACATTTTGTTCTCTTTTCCTAATATAAGTTTCCTATTTTTTTTCCTTTCCCTTATTATACTATGTTTTCAATATTTTTTTTTCAATTCAATATCTAATCTTGTGTTTTCTATACAACATATTAAATAAACACTTTCTATATAACACATTTTTTCCTCACAAATCACATAAACTTTTTTTCTTTTTTTTTACAAGTCTAAAAAATACCACTCATCAATATTGGTAGTCTCAATGTCACCATCAAATAATTCTTGGTATCAATTTTACTATTTAACTCTTAAAAATTCTAAATAAAGAACTTTCATCTATTTTTAAGGCTTTCCATTCCTATTTTTATCCAAATTATTTATTTTTGCAAGAAATGATGTTATTTTGTTGAGAACTTAACGTTTTCTTATCAAGTATTTAAACAAAAGTCATTAATTGAAATATCAAAATAATTTACTGGTAAAATTGATATAAAAAATAACTTAGGTATGAAATTGATAATATTCTAATAGTTTAGTGATACATTTAATATTTGTCCTTTCTTTTCTTATCATATCTCTCAGAGAATGATGACAATATCGATTATTTAAATTTTAGATACACAAACGTCTGTTTACTTTTTCGATTAGAAAATGTTTTTGTGAAAATTTAAAATTTTTTTTTTGTTTTTAAATCATTTTAATATATAACAAAAATAAATTTTAAAAATAAATATATTTTTAAATAAAAAACACGGTAAGCGCAGTAACACACGGGCTCCATAGGCGGTGCACAAACAAAAGAAAGAGAAGTTTCTTGAGAAACAGATACACAAGATGGTGCTATGGGAGATCACATTGGGAACTGCGTATTTTTTGGGTTTGAAACGGGCTTACAAATTGGCTTCAAGGATTCAACTTAGGGTTATAAGCCCCAAGTACCCTAGGATTCGTCAGTTTGTTCAGAGGTATGTGCTGTTGCTATTTTGTCGAAATGTTGTTTACTTGACTAGCTCTTTTGATGCATTTGATTCTTGCAAGTGAATGGCTCTGTTTTGATGACACAAATGATCTAATCAGTATTTGATCTATACATTTCTATAGAAATTGATTAGTGGAGTGCTTTTTCGTTGATCATTTTACTTATTCTTTTTTGTGGGATTTTATAAAGATATATTCGAAGTAGCTGCACCTATGTTCTTATGATCTTGCTCGTCTATGATTTGTTTGATAGAGACTAGGGAGTGCCTGGTTTAGACATAATTCAATTTCCCCATTACTTTTTAAGTCTCTAACCATTTAATACATAGTTCTTCGAGGAAATTGGGGTGGTTCGAATGAGGTTGTCATAATATCGACACAAATACACAGGTATTGGCAGTATATCTCCTTAATCTTGTTGATTAGGATGCCAAATGGATTTGATTTGCTTAAAATGCAATGAAAACCTACACTGCAGTTTTTCCTCTGCTTCAGGAGCATGCATCAGATGCATTGAGTTCCATTTTAATCATTATTTTCTTTGTTCAGTGCCTAACCGTTGCTTCTGTAATTTCTCTCTGTAGTCTTCTGTATATAGTTGCGCAATGTGTATTGGCAGCATCTCCTTAGTGGGTCGCCTTCCCTTATGCTATAGTTTTTTCCAAACATGCATGCACACTATAGAATGGGTTTGCTGAACTTGTTTCATTTTCTCTTTCAAACCATCATTTCCATAAATCACTCTCTACTTCAAGGGTGTAAAGAAGTGAAAGCATGCTAAGGGGGTGTCTTTTCTAATTTGAATTCTGACATAATTGACTATACAATTTTATCCCATAAGGTGATTATATGCCTTAAAGTCCTCGCAATTAGAAAATTACGGTATTTTAAGCAATCAGTTTTGAGATAGAGGTTTGGAAGAACTTCTTCAATATTATACCATGGATTTTGATAACGCATATCAAACATTAACAGAGTGTATACTGTTTGATGTCCAGACAACTATTTGGACGTCTATTAAAGATTTGAATAGATGAAGTCAATACAATTGAGACATATTTGGATGCCTTAAACGCTTGGAAGGTTCTTTCAGTGTGACTATACTGCTGCTAAACTTTCTATTTTGTTACCAGATTGGCTTAAATGCCATTTTGTACAGTTTGTGCATCTCTTACTTGCTGGTGCTACTATCGCTGTTGTATGTTGTGTATCATTATGCTGCTAGTACGTGTATATCTCCATGCCTCTAGTTTGAAACTACTTCAGGGCTTAAAAAAACCTCATATTTTCCTTTCTTTTCCCAACTTCATAGACGAACACGTGCTATTTTTGATGTTGCTCTGAAGGTTCACCTGAATGTACAGCAAAGAGACATAGAGGTTGGTCGAAATCTTGGTAACAGGATTCTGAGGTGGCTGCACCAAATGAAACCTTCCGCTCAGATTCATGGTCCCTCACCTGAGAAACCCACAAATGGTGCTAGCTCAAATATGAGTGTTACAAACCAGGTAACCAACACTTCCCACCTGAAAGCTTCGGGCATTGGCCAGACGTCTAGATGCCAAGAATCTTATAGGCACCTTTTCACCTCAGCAAGGAGTACGTGGTCAAAACCATTTCCTTCCATTGCAATGATGATGCGACCATCAAGACCTGCTGGGATTTTTACACAGTACAGGCACTTGAGCATCCAGGGCCCTGAAATGTCAAGGCCAAACAGTATTGGTGGTGGATGTGGGTTTCAGGGGGTTTTCCGGAAGGACATGATGCAGTATATACTGCAAAACTAAGCGTGGTAGGTATTTTTTATTTTGTGTTTCTTGTGGAGTCTGGCTTGATTCTGAGATGGAACTGTGATAGAAGTTGGCTGAGGTGTAATTTGAGGGGATACAACGTAGTCATGCTGAAACTGATAGCCGAAACCATTTTTCCTATGATTCTTTTCCCCTTTTGGGTAATAAATTTCCGCTTTTATTTTCTGGTTGTTGTATATGCTTTAGAGCTCCTTTTTTCTTAGAATTTGCATTAACTTGACCTCAGTGATATCCTGTTGAATGTTTTTTGAGTTGTACGGCTGCTCAAACAATTATATATGATACTGATGACTTATGAAATGGCGCATATAACAATATTAACAAGTTTCTGAACCTATCAATCAATTATATATAATAAAAACAACTGCCATTTTTGTAGTATTATTTTGTAAGAAATCAAATAACAACATCAAGTATTCTTTACTGCTGGGATTTTGTTTCGCATGGTACAATCCCCGGTGAATTAGGCCCATGTGCTGTCAAACCACCAGCGAACCCCGCCATTTAGTGGCATCACTCTCTAAAGCCAGGCCCACACTGTGCCTGTTTCGAACAAACCCTGCTGTATGAAGCCAAGACCGATGTCAGCTACTCATCTGGCCAGGGATTAGCGTGACTTACCAAATCGTGCCCTGTCCTGAACTGGTTGCGGCCAGCATCACACTGTGCTGCTTCAAATGAGGCCCTGCTCCGTGAGGCCGCTCTACTAGCCAGGACCCAGTAGCAGAGTAGGCTGCCCTGAGATGCCAGCACTATCCCAAGCAATGTCAGGCTTGTATGGACCTGGAAGAGCACCCTCCGGTTCAGTCCAGTTCCATCACTTTGGTGCCCCTACTTGGGTCAACTCACAAGCCACCAAAAATGACAAGGCCATGGTGGTTAAAGCCCACTTCTTAACTGTGTATGGCTTGCATTAAAGCCCAAATACATAGCCAATAAATTTCCACCTGTTTTATATTTCTCCGGCTTTGGAAAGTAGAAACCGGCGCCTGCACTTTAGTAACCTCTCCTCGTTCGAAAGAAGAGAACAGGTGCGAGATCATCTTAACCCTGTCGTTTATGATCTTACTACTATCTTACTTTTTTTTTGTATTGAATTACTCGTATTTTTATTTATTTTTTATAAATTGGGATCTTACAGCTCTGTGATTTTGCTCTAATATGGTGGAAACAGTAATGAAAAAATCGATTGATTGGCTTCAATTTTAAGTTGGTGAATTCCCACTTGATTGATTGATTGAAATCATTTCTTGAATTTCATATGGGTGTTTGTATCTGGGTTGATTGGTCTAATGACTATGAGGATTGAGATGAGTTGCTGGGTTCTAGAAGAATTTTCTTCTGGACCTTAAGCTCCGTAGTTTTATGACATTGTTGGTGTTTGTGTTTAGCAGACTTAGGCTTTGAACAATTGATTGTATCGGCTGTCTTAAAAGAGGTACTACTAATTGCTTTCATTTGAGGTAAATGACCGGGCTTATTATTATTATTATCTCCGAAAATGAATTTGTAGGCTAGTACTCAGCTTTGATCATTGTGATTGCAATGATAGTTGGCAATTGAGTATGATTGTGTATGCTTGGTGTGGCAAGTCTGATCCCGATGCATGAGATGTGGATCGGGTAATAATTCAATTTTTTTGTTTAGTGTTCATGATCATCCTGAGTTGTTTCTTATTTCCAAACTCCACATCGTTTACACAAGCAATGACGTGAAAATGCTCAGGAAGCATGTTGTGGCTAAGAGCGGGAAGTCTTTCTGAAGTTAAATTGGAATTCTTTGGATTTAGCATTTTGGAATTTGATAATTCTACATTTATTGTGGATCATGGAGCTTAAATTCAATCCAAAATTAATCTTGTGTAAGCCAACTTCTTTATTGATGGTTCTCATTACACACAATAAACCAGAAAGACTTTGTTTTCCTCGTATTTATGGGCACATCTTTTCACATCCTTCACAGCCTGATTTGTAGAGTCTGTTTAGCTTGAGGAAGAACTCTTTCTTTTGCATTTCCTTCTCATATTTTTAGTTTTTTCTGCATCTCCTTGCGGTTTTGTATGTAGTATTGTGCCACCTTTCTCTTGTTCTTTTTTTAATTATATCTTGCTTGTCCAAAGTTTTTTTTTTCTTTCCCCTTTCTGGATGTTGAATTAGTATTTCATGTTCTTACAGGCACAAACAACTGCAAACACTGGCATGGAGTTGGCAGACAGAGCAGTAGGGTTTTTGTTATCTTTAACCAGTATATCTATCTTCACTTATTATACTTTCTGGGTTATCATTTTGGTGAGTTCAGTTTTTCATTGATTTGCATCTGCATATTCAACGAACTTGTCTTTAGTGTTTACTCTTAATCTCGTGGTTTTTCAGCCATTTGTAGACAGTGATCACTTTGTCCACCAGTATTTCCTTCCACAAGAATACGCCATACTTGTACCTGTATTTGCTGGCATGGTGCTTCTCTGCTTCTTATGCGTGTTTGTTGGATTTGTGATGCTTAAATCCAAAAAGAAGAAAGCATAATGCAACCACGATTACCATTTTGCATATTCTAATACATTTTACACTCACAAACCTTACCTTCTCTCGTTGATAGATTTGCAACCCAGAGTGTTTTTCTTGTGAGATTAGAGCAATTATAACATTATTGTGGCATTAGATTTCTTGCTTGCAATGACTGATTCTTCCTTATTGACTATCATTGCATCGTTGACACATGAGCAGTTTAAGAATATGGCTCAATTATCAAGTTTCTTGTGACATGTAGAATATTAAGCCAGAACATCCAGTTCTGAACTGAGTTTGTTCATTTTACTCTCTCTTTCAGTTCTTTATCGCTTCGAGTCTATAAAGAGCATGCCTCCTCTTTTTTATTTTTTTCTGGCCCATTCCCCTCACTCTCAGAGGATAACAAAAGGTTTTCTGGTTTATACAGTTCCTCATTAATTTGAGCCTCATGCACCCTTAAATTCGGAAATGACTCTGTTCTGTCTAACGATTGCTGCTCAATTAGTTCACAGCCTGATGGAGTAGTTATAATTCCAGGGATTTCTCACATTTCTCCTCTAATATCGAAAGAAAATTCAGTCGTACCATCATCAGGGTTCTTTGCTTGGTTATCAACCGATGTTATTGTTTACTTGCAGCCAAGAAATTTGGTGTTTGTTCTGTTGACGTAGACTATTATACAATACATCTAAAACAAATGACCGTTCTGAACTGGTCCTCTCGTTTGCTTTTATTAATCAACAATTTCGTTTTTTTTTTTTTACATTTTGATCACTGAACATTTTTTTTTCTCTAACTTCTTAATTTCATGTGATGTTTGTGATAAATCACGTGTTGATTTAGTCTTCTCCTTGTATTTTCTTGACAATCCAAAGTATTTAAATAAAATTTCTGAAATGAATTAGAGGTAAATTTCATGAAATAAGATTTAAATTTGTTGTATTAAAAAGAATTAAAATAAAAAGGACCAAAATAAAAAACAAAAAACTAACTGGGTTTCTCAACTTTGCCCAAAAACTTCATTTTCTTCTAAAAATTCTTTATTTGCTCATTTTTAGTCCTTTTAATTTTATAATTTTATATTTTAATCCTAAACTTTAATTTTTTAAGTTTGAGTCTCTAAATTTTGATAGAGAAGAGAGAAAATCATCAGGGAATGAGAAAGGTAAGAGAAAGTGGTTGATTGATTACATTCCAATACCTATGGAGCTTGGTTTCATTGGGTTTTTTTTTTGAATTTTTATCTTGTTAATGTAAGTAAATTGAGGCTCGAGATTTTTTAATACCGTTTAATTTTATATATATATTTTTTACCGTGTTGAGATCGAAAATGGTTTTACTTAGATATTTAATAATGTGTTTCTAAGTTTTTAAGTGAGAAAATATTTGAAAAATAGATTTTCAAGGTACAAAAACTTGAATTTCAATCATCTGATTGTTAGAATTTTTACCAATAAATAATATGTCATGTTTTTTTATTAAAAAAAAATAGGACGCAGCCCTCATCATTAAACAAAAAAAAGTAAAAAGTAAAAAGGCTAAACCCATGGACCTGCGAGTTTTTTTTTTTTTGATCCAGATGCTTGGTTCAAACATGAGCTTCTTTTTATTAATCCAGGTGCTCGGGATCAAACATCTAGAACTAGCTCCTTATTTGCTTCTATATAGCTTTTTAGTTTTTTTTTAATTTTTTTTAAACTTTAATCAGATTAATTATAATTCAATATTTTAAAATATTATTCCATTAAATACCTTTAATTCTGTCTTGATTTTCAAATAAGATTATAGAATTTTTGTGATATTAGCAATCAATTCATTAATTATTTTATATGAACCTATTAAATTTATGATCAAGAATATTCAATAAAAATAAAATTTTATATTTTGTTATTATAAAATTTTTACAAGATTTTCTTAAATTAATTATTTTTTCTCCAATTTCATATAAAATATAGAGACATGATTTTCAAAGTTTCTTTGTTAAAACTTTATTTTCATATTATTATAAGTTTCTTAATTTAAAAAACGATGTATGAGACTTGGTGTTGAGCAGGAGGCAATTTTTGGAACATCACCATAGAACTGAGTTAATTTCACTTGTTTGTTCGATACTACGACCTCGACTGTGCTGAGATAGGTAAACCGGAGGAGTTGGGAAAAACTCCTCTGATGTGGTTTTATACGATCATCACACTATTCTGGATAGAGTCAAAATAGGAGTTAGTGTGTCCTTGAAAATTGGAAATCTCCAGAAAAGATATTTGAAGTTCTCAGACAATCCAACATATGCAGAAGTAACTCTAGACACCTGCGAGCTCAAAGAAGAAGAAGAGGGGATGGTTTCAGCGCCCCATTGATCACTATGCACACGTGAATGCTTGATCGAAGAGCTAACGGTCACAACATTCACAACTAGTGGGTTTGCGATAATAAATAATTTTGGGCAATTAAACTTAGATGAGATTTGCTTTAAATAAATTATGTTGATAGTGTAGCAGATATATTTATAGACTAGTGGGACATGTTTAAATTTAAGAAAAGGTTTTGTTACGCCAGACTAGAATAATAGTTTAAAAATACCATAACTTTTGATCCGATCATTGGATCGTGCTTAAATTTTTACAGGAGTTTTTAAAGGTTGTTTTCCTAGGAATAGTTTGGAATCGTTACTTCAACCGTCGGATATTTAGATTTTAAAAATCTCATCACATGGCCTCGGTTTTCATAATTTTTGTGATTTTTATTGTTATTTTCGGATTTCATGCTTTTTTTTCTTTGTAATTTCAGATTTTTATTTTGTTTTCTAGTTAAAATAGAATTTCTGATCTATTTCTAAAACAGAGAACTTGAGGATTGTTATTCCAGAGAAAATAAAATATGCATAACTTGAAATTTATATCTAGTCATTTTCACTCATTAAAATTTATATGTTTTTTCTTTGTTTCTTGCTTTGCACCTGCATCAGAAGATCTCAAACCTAAAATTCCAAGCATGTCTCGAAGGAACAAGAAGAGAAATGTAAGATTAAAAATGCATACATTATTCTGACTCGCCTGAAACACCAACAGGTTTTTGTAACAAGCTCATAGCCCTGCATAATCCTCAATGCACTGAGGGTGCTGGAAAGAGGGTAAATCTGCTCAAACTGTTTCCAACACTGATTACCTCGCATGGTACAATACATAAATCGACATCTCACTCATTATCAACATTTTCTTGCTATGCAAGTTGATTCCTTCTTTGAAAAGCGCGAAACACCAACTACTATTCTTTTGTGTTCAAGCTGTCTTTTAATCAACCAAACTCTTAAGAGGATATGGCGAGGCATTGCATTCATGTTTCAGATTTTATAGCACAAGTTGCTGAATGTAATGCAGTTGGAAAGCATCACGTCATCAGTGAAGTTGCAAAATGTCTTTTCATCCATTTAATCATCTTAAAAGAGTTGAAAAACACCTTTTTGCGTGGTAAAGTGTCAACAATCACACTGCTGAAGAATTACGGTGGAGAAGAAAATATAAAGAACAGGGTGTCAAGAGTGTACCTTGTACCTACTGAGATGATAAATCCTACCAGGATAACAATTAACAAAGCAGTCTACCTCTTCAAAGTTATGCTAAGTAAATCCGGATTCACTCTGTTGGTTTGTTGAATTAAGATTAATTTTAATGGCGCTAGGCACATTTCAAGCAGAATCCCATATTCAAAGTGTAGACAGCAATTCAGCATTCCACGCAGTTTCATACAAAACAGAAGATCATTTCCCAGAAAAGCTAGTGGCTTTTGAGAGTGATATGAACCAATCAAACAGAACAGAACATACCAGAAACAACATCAGTTGCTTCAAACCCAAGAATTATCAAAAGCAGCTGATGTGATTGCCTGCGAAAACTCCTCGAAACTTATTCTTCCATCCCCATCCGTGTCTGCCTCCTTGATCATTCCTGTCAACTCCTCTGCGGTAAGGGCATGCCCTAGTTTTGCCATCGAATGCGCCAACTCGGCTGCTGTAATAAATCCATTACCATCTCGATCAAACATCTTGAACAGATGCTTTAGCTGCTCCTCACTATATGGTGACTTCTCCGGAAGCAGCTCTGGTGCTACCAGAGCCACAAACTCTGAGAATTCAATTAAACCGTTGCTGTTTGTATCTGCCTTCTGAATTAAGGTTTCAAGCTGATCTGGACGAGGTTTTAGTCCCAAGGACCGCAAGAGTGAGCCTAACTCAAGCTGCGTTAAGCTTCCATCATTGTTTCTATCAAAAGAACGAAATATCTCACGTAGCTCGGCGATTTGCTCATCATCTAGCTTCACAGCTGGTTTCTTGTTGCTCATATTGTCAACAAAAAACAAAAAAACTCTCTTTTCTACTTACTTTCTTCACAGTTTGTATCTTTAATTCTTAGCAAATATGATCAACTCACTATCCAGCTATTTATTGGAATAGTAGTGTCCTAACACAAAAGGCTATATATAATACATTTGAACAAAGAAGAAGAAAAGGGGCAAATATTTGGCAACTAATGAATGCCCAAAAATTTGCAGTATGAGAAATTCTGTCTGGATAAAATAATTTTCACCTCTTTTCTTGATATGAGGGTTCGAGTCATGCCTTTCTTTCTTTCATTTCCAAGATTGATTCACTTCTATCGTACTCCCATTGTATATGTATCAATTGCAAGCCCCCTTTTCTCTCTCTCAACAAATCTTGGAAATGGATGACTTCTTTTTCCGTGACCAATAAGAAGAGATTTGAGAGATCCAAGATTGCCTTGATGATCGTTCTTTCTTGCCTCCACTTTAGATGGATCCTCACCCAACCCAACGAAGGAAAAAGAAAATAATAATAAAGAAAAAACAAGAGGGGAATAAGGAGCCAAAAATTGAGAAACTTTGGTGATGCTTCTTTGTCTTAAAATGATGAACACGTAGTATATGTTGAGACTTTTCGTAATTTTTGTCAGTTGGTGAATAGTCAACTCCAACACCATAGACAAAGAAGCATTCCACGAATCAATAAATGGCGAATACAGATATTCCATGAACTTCGTTTTTATTCATTTATTTTGGTGTTTGCGATGTAGAAATCCAAAGCGGCAAAAGAGGCAGCAATTCCGTGATTGGTGCAAGTCTTTTTTGCTGGTTTAGCTGCAGTGTCACATTCTCCTGGCTTTTGCCAGCCCTTATTTTTTTTTTTTTTCCCTGTCAATTAAATCAATGCTCTTCCCTTTGTTGGGCAATCCAAACAAGTGGGGATATTTGCATACAAGGGGGAATGGAAACAAATCATAATTTGGCATTTGGCATTTTGCACCAATCAAAGATTTTGCCCATTTGAGCATTTACCAGAAAAGAAAAAAAAAACATTTTACTAAAGAAGAAATTGGATGCGGCGAGGATAAAGCGTGTAATGACTAACGAGTGAGGGTATGCAGAAGGAATGTGGGGGCATGCACCGAGGACGGTGATGTCGGTTCGGACTTAAATTATTTGGTTTTGAGGACGACTCATTAACAGTATAATAATATTAATCATTGGATTTTTTAAAGGACAAATGCAATAATCCAACCTAGCTTGTCTGGGCAAGAAAATTTTAAATAACTAGACATGTTCGTCCTCAAGAAACAACAAGAACATGGAAAAAAAAGAGAGGATGATGGACGACTATAAACAATAAATTCGTTCGTTCGGTGTCATGGTTTAGTTATTTACTAGGCTCTGGTCGGCGCTTCGGTTTGGATAAATAATATATAATTACATTAAAAATATAAATGTTTTTATTTGTATAATCATGTGATGAAATATTTAAAATGATAGTTAAAAACTTGATTAATAAATCAAAATAAATTAATCAATCACCATAAATATTAGTAAATAAATAAAAAATTAGTATGATTTATTCGACCAAGCGATCAAATTGATAACCTTACTTAAATGTGATTTGATTAAAAAATAAAACACCTTCATTAATTTAGTCTTGTCTAACTCTATCTTAAACGTGAAAACAAAAAATTGCCCAATAGTTAAATTGAAAGAAAAAATCAAGGGAATGATATGAAAAAACAACGACAAACTGTATCGACCAGGGTTAACACACAAAATTTACAAACAGGATAATGAACACGACTATAATGTGTTAACCCAACTAGATAATTTGTCTTTTTTTTTTATTCCTTTATTCTCTTCTTGGTTGGACATTCATTAGGTTTTAATTCACCACAACCTGGGTTAAATTTAGAAGTAAAAAAAAGAATTATAAAAGAATTTAAGCTAAAAGTTTAAAAATATATCATATTATATTGATCTCAGTCAATTTTAAATAACAAATAAAATTTAGAGTCCAATTCAAAACATGATACTAATTAGGCATAATTCTTTTAAAAAAGTTGAAGTATGAAATTTGAAGGAAAAAACTTGGAATGCAGAATTAAAAAGAAAAAGAAAAAGGAAGAAATATTTGAAAAAAATAATAATTGAGGTGCTTCATTGTTCATCATATTGTTTTTCAATTCTTTTAGCAGAGAGAATAACTAGCTTTATTTCCCATGCTTAGCTGCAAGTTAAATAAATAAATAAAAATTAACATAACAAATGCAACTCATATTTTTAACACTGACAAAAGAGAGATTGACTCTCATCCTTCTTCTTTTACTTGTTAACCAAACAACTAAAACAATAGCAAATCATCCATCCTCCACCTATCCATTCTTCCTCGCAAATATAACCTAAAACTTTGAATCTGTAACTCTATTAAAAAATTAACAGCCAACAGTCAGAGCATAGCTACTCGATAACCAGACTGCTTGGTCAACGGTAACTCATGCATCCCCGCGTATAGGTCCCATTTTTTTTTTACATGTTGTGCTTGGTTAACGGTAAACTCCTTGAAATTAGTATTACATTAACTAGTTTACCTATGTTGTGCTGCGGGTAGATTTCAATTTAATTTCTAGTAAAGAAAAATAAAAGTTACGAATTCATTCTACAATATCATAAAATTTCTTATTTAAGAAATCATTTACTTTATTTTATACGTTTTCTTTTATTTATCTTTCAAGTTAATTTTGGTGGCTAACCACGTATGATTTTCATTTTTCATCTATAATTTAAGAGGAGAATATATTCAAAAATAAATTACAACAATCTCTTTCAAATACTAGTATTTGACTCGTGATTTGTCACAAGTAAATTTTTTTTAAAAAAACTTGGATATACAAGTTATTTTGATATGTTTTTTTATATAAAAAAACACAAAGTGTAATAAAATAAATTGATAATCATCTATGTAAATAATAATAAAAAAAGTTGTTAATAATAACTAAAAAAAATTAAAAAAATTAAAAGATAAATATAGATCTAGATATTCAATCCCATAAAATGAGAGATTTACTTATTTATGTCTACTAAGTTTGTTTATTAAAATCAATAAAAAATAATAAAGATAAAAACACATGAAACTAATTGAATAATATAAAAGAAAAAAATATTGTGCAAGGCCGAACAAATTAGAAATATTATTTTAGAATAAATATTTTTTAATAAAATAAATCTCATCTGTATAAAATAAAATAAAAATTCATCAAAAATTAAATACAATTTTTTTTTTTAAAAAAACCTTTTATTAAAAAAAAACATGCAAAACCCGTGCCATAAATTATGAGACTCGAATAAATCGATAGAAAAAAAATTAAAGATAACCACAAAATCATTTTAAAAAAATAATGTAGAATGATAAAATCATAAAAAGAAATGAAAAAAAAAGATGCTGAATCACATTAATTTTTCAAACCCGTGAGTCGGTGTCATTACATCAGAAGAATCACAAATGAAAAAACCTTAAAGCCCAATCCTCAATAAATCAAAAACCAAAAGATGAAATCGAAAAAAAAAATCAATCACAAAAAAAAAAATATACCTAAGAGAATGATAATGGAAATCGAGATAAAAATAAATTAGAGGGCATAAAAAAGATTTAAAATGAAAGGTTAAATTGAAAAGAAAAAAACTTTAACAAAAGAAAAAAACTTTAACAAAAAAACAAGGGCTAAATTGAAAAAAATAAAACAGCATAAACTGTGGTTGAATAATAAAATTGAAAACCAAAAAAAAAAATCAGAAACCAAAAGAATAAGAATTGAGTTGAAAAAATAATTTATGACAAATTGCAATTTAAAAACTATATTGAAAACATAAATTTTTTATATAAAAGAGATAAGAATGAAAATATGAGATCAAAAAGAACCGAAACTTAAAAACCAAAAGATATGAGGACAAATATGTACTTTCTCTAAGAAGAGAAGAAAGAAGAAGAAGAAAAAAGAAAGAAATGACCACAGTTGACAAACCATGCCAATTTAACTTTGAAATATTTTATAACACATTGGATAAGCAAGAGAAAACAAATCCAAATAGATCCCAATTCATAAAACCATGCTAACATAACTTACAAAGATGAAATTAAAAAAAAAAATTAACTTGAATGATAGAAGTGCAAAACAATAACAATCTCAAGGACATGAAAGGAAAATATTAACTATGAACTTTGACGTGAACTAGTAAATTAGAGAGGATGGATAGGAGGTGGGTGTACCGTAAAACACCCATTTGCATGCTGCAGAACATTTGCTGTTTTCCCCCCTATGTTTGTCAATACTAAATTTTCTGCTGTCGAATTCTTGTTTTCAACGGCTTTGCTTACCTTCCTACCTCACAGCTTTATGCAGTACAATTTTCTCAAAGAACACAGAATCATGTCTAAAGACTTAGCTCTGGAGACTTCAAACGATAACGAAACTACACTAGAAAGATCTGTTCTAGGCATTGCATAATTTTAAAATAATTGGCAACTGTTTATTTTTTTACCACCAAGAAAACAAGAGAGTTTTAGTGAAGCAAATAAATAAAGTTTTGTTCACAGAACTGTAATAAAGATGCCTCATGTTGAACTCCTCAAACTTAAGTCAGCTAAATGAATGTGATGCTATTTGTGTTTTTCGAGTTATTAGGCATCTAGAATTCGTTTATCAGTACCAAAGTCCTATATTTGGCTCAGCAGACAACCATACACATGATAGGCAGCCAATTCATTTGAGTACTGCCTGCCCGTTTTCATTTTCATCTTAATCTCTTAAAACTAGAGGATGTTCCCATACACCTCCTGCCTAATTACAACAGCTATTAGGCATTTTAATATCATCCTTTCTAATAATAATTTTACTTGTATTCCACTCAAAAGTAGAGATACTCGTTTAGAAAATGTGTACTCTTACAATTATATTGGATCGGGGGGTTTCAAAGTAATCTCTTTTTCTTGGCCTCCCAGAAACTACAATCTAAGCATCTTCTTCGTCATTTAAGCCATTCCCTTTTCTACAAGGTCTAGTATAGAAGAGAAGACACTGTACATCCACATTATATAGCACTTTGCAGAATGTACCTGGCTAATGGCTACAGTTCTAGAAGAGGACTTCCTTCTTTAGCAAGAACAAAAAGACCACCATCCCCTCTTGAGATACGGAGATCCTCATCAAGGTAGGTAATAAGAAGCCAGGAGCTTGCTTGTTTGCCTGGAATGGGTACCTTAAGTGGTGGCTGGCCAGAAATGGTTCTTCCAATATTTGCTGCTGCCTCCTGCAGAGGATTGAGAGATTGCTGGACAGGAGACAAATTGATCTTTTGCCCAAATAGTTCAACATTTTCTGGGAGATCTATGTTGGAATTTATTTCCGGAGGTTGCAGTGTACCTTCCTTAAATTCAACCTGAGCATATTGAAAGTAGAGGAGACTAGTAAAATTTAGTTAAACCCTTATGCCAGAAAGTTGAAAGCGGGGAATTTCAGAAACCAACTCTTCACAGCAGGGGCCACAAAGCTTAAACTAAAACAGTATCTTTCCAATGCAATAATTTCTTATGCTTTCTTAAGAAGATACTCTATTACTGTATTTTTCTATTTTCTGTTCCATTTTTTTTAACATCAAAAGCCACATTGTTTCAAAAGTTTTAAGAAGTACCTGTATTCTTGAAGGAGTCCGAACCTCAAAAGTTGCAGATGCGCTAAAAGAGAAAGTAGCAAAAGGGCTTGACAATGTAGTTGAGTTCACAATAGATAGATTGCTGGAATCAATTGTTTGAGATATGCTTTTCACTTTCAATAAAGGTGTAGCACCTGCTGCCAGAAGTGGCAACAGTTCAGAAAATGCAGTATACCTGTCAGTTATAAATCCAAATTAAATAACAGATTCATAATTAAAGACGGTGTAAATGACAAGAAAATATATGAATTTTGTCAATTCATCAGGATGCTTGCTACAATGTTTTCCTTCATGTAATTGAAATCACCTGCAAAAATTTGCATTTACACAAACTCTCCGGAAGCATACAATAAAGCCACAGTTCCATCCAATTGTAATCCTCATACATTTCATTTTGTACATGCCGACATAAAGAGTGGCAAAGAAAGCAGCCTTATTTAATAATCTTTAGGACAAACAAAACACACATTTTATGTGGTGTACTTTCAACAAAAGATGATGCTTCCCATTGGTTCCATACAGATGGGCAAGCTGGTCTTATTGTGCAGCACACAAATCGATTAAGTCCGTGTAATTTTGTCAACAGAAAAAATGACTATTTGTTCTTTTCATTTCAAGCATCATAGCAGTTTCAGAAACCAGCTTTCCATGGTACGAGAATCCTAATTAACTTGTTTCCATCAGAAACTCTATTCTATAACTTCAATCAATCTCCAATGGACTGGTTCAAAGTGCCCCTAAGTAGAATCCCAAACTTGAATTATTGTCGATTCAATAAGCATTTGAGAACCATCAATAAGTCTTGGTATTCAATTTCATCTTAATTTAGCTACCAAAGTAACCAAACCCTCAATCTCGAGAATAACTAAAAAATACATAGATTCCAAATCCCAAAGTAGTCTCCTTTCCAGCTATAAATTTCATTTCTACTAAACAATTTATAAAAAACACGAACAAAAAAAAACACAACATACGATAAAAAAAAAAAAAAACTTCAAGAATTGAATTAACTTCAATAAACTAACAAACTTACACCAAGACCCATTTTCCATCGAGCACACCAGTAGTATCCACAGGTGCCGAAGTCGGGTTTACAGCCTCCAACTGATTAACCAGCTCTAAAACTTCAGCCCGGATCTCCGGGGTGGCCCGAAACCCAAATTCCGTTCCGTAGACCGTATCTACCAAACACCTCTTCAAATCCTCAATCCTCCCATCCTTCTCCACGACCACCGCACTGCTGGTACTCGGTGCCGCTGCGGTGCCATTTCCCGCGGCAACAAATTGCTCCCCCCACTCGTCATCATTTCTCGTAGGATCCGAGTCCGCATCTTTCGGGTACTCGGGCTCGGGCTCTGCCTTCTCGCCCCACTCGTCAGTGATACTTACTGGAGTTGGGTTTGGTTCCGGATCCGGGTCAGATGACGGAACAGAGGAGGAGGTGCGTGTGAGGTGGGTAGGGAATCTGGGTTGTTTAGTAATTTGGGGATGGAAACGGAGAGTTTTAGAGGATTTGCAGGAGAAAGATAGGGATGGTAGTTGTGGGGATTTGGAGAGAGGGAATGGGTTGTTGGGGTTTATGGAAGACGAAGGGGAGAGGAAGAGGGAGGAGTGTGAGGTGAAGAAGAGTGCCATTTTTATTTTTTTTGAATTTTTTTGTGTGTGATTTTGAACTTTGGTGGGATTTCTAGTCCCAAAGGATAATAAAAAATTTGTTTTTCTTTTGGCGTTTTATTGATTTGTAGTCCCATTATCAACTATCGTTCAAGACGGAAATAAAACATGTTTTGAAGTCTGAAAAAAAAAAAGGATAATTTTTTTAATTGATTCTTCTTTTTTATTAAAAATTAAATTTTATAATATATTTTAATTTATTTTCTATAAAATTTTATCGATTTCATAATTCGGGTTATGGATTTAATAAATTAATTTGAATTGATAATTTATTTTGATTTTTTTTTAATTTTATTATTTAATATTAAATTAATTAAAAATTTAATTTTATAATTTATATATATTTAATTTTTTAAAAGATATTAAAAAAAAATACAAATCAATAAAAAGTGGTATGTGGATCTCCCTCCACAGCACAACAAGAGAAGGATTTGATGGTAAGGTAAAGGGGAAACAAGAGCATTTATCTTTGAACAAAAAGCCCATCAAGAGAAGGATTGAAAGCCCACTTGGGAAAGTAATATTATCAACACTCTTTTGTTTACTGACCAATGTTGTTTTTCTTCTCCAGGTCTCTATAAAAGATGTGCTTTTAAGAAATAATTAATAAATAAATAAATGGTATTTGATTCGGAGAGGAAAATCTCCCATAAGAGTATCATATTTTTAAACTTCTACAGTAGTTTGAAATTAATTCTCAATTATAATTAAATTTAATTATAGTGTTTAATTTAAATTTAATTCATAAATAAATTGAATTTATATATTTTAAAAAAACAAAACTCAATTCATTTTATTTTTTATATTAATCTCATCATTTTTATTTTATTCCTTCAAATATTTTTAAATAAAAAAGATAGGTAAACGAGTATTTTAGGGAAGTTGGTTTTAACATTGGTTTTTTTTTCTAATATAGTAAATCATAGAGGTTGACATCTAATTTGTTTTTATATAATTTCTAAAGATTCAATTCTATTTAAAAATCAATTTTTTATATTTAAAATAATCTAAATGTTCGATATTTTGTCTTTGGAAATCTGATCATATTCTATGTTCTAACTGTAAGAAGGACGAAATGGAATTTAAAGAATTGGAGGAGGATATATTACTCTCATTAATCAATGATGGGAGTATTTTTGTTTTTATATTTTATAAGTGTTTTTTTAAATAAAATTATTATTTATTTATTTTATTTAAAATTAATTTTATTCGGTGTTTTCGTATTATTATATTCTAATATTAAAAATAATATTTAAAAAACAATCATTGATGTAATTTCAAACACCACACGGAATCACTCGGTTCAACTTTTATAAAACTTGGGAAATGAGCTTTCACAGCAAGCTGCAATGGGATGGTTATGGTGCCACGGGGGATCCAGCGATAGATATTTTCACGTCTTGTGGCTTCCATTATCTTCTGATTACTTGTCGGCAATATTCATATAAGATGAAATTTGGACTTTCCGGTACTGGGGGGTTAGACTGGTGTGTGCGTGTGTGTACTCTAAAAAAATGTTATCTATATATTAGTAGTTAGATGGTTAGCGTGACGCTACGAGCTCACTTTTTATTTTCATTAAAAATTAGATCTTGATATCGGCAAGACCCGAGGCTATTTTAGGTCCTGCACTGGGCAAGATCTAAGTCTATTTTGGATCCTGCACCGCCTATGACATAAGACTATCTTGGATCCTACACACAACAGGATCCAAGGCAATTTGGGTCCTGCACCCGACTTCTGTACATTGAATGATCGAAGGCTATTTTGGGTCCTCTATCTTGAGTCATGCACCTAGTACGAAACAAAGACTATTTTGAATGCTATTTTGGGTCCTGCAGTCGGCCAGACCCAAGGTTATTGTGGGTCCTACAGCCTGGCCAACCCCAACGCCCTGGCTTGACAGCCCTAGCGTCAGATGTCGACAGCCTGAGCTAATTAATTATAATTAATTAATACTTTTAATTACAATAAAGATTATAATATTTAGAATACAAATAATAATATTAAACTTATCCGAGCAAAGTTTATACATTAATATTTTTTTAAAAAAAAATTTAACAATAATAATAATGATAATTTTTATTATATATTTTTTTAATTTTCTTCTATTCTTAATATTAATACTTTTAATTACAATAAAGATAATAATATTTAGATTACAAATAATAATATTTATCATATTAATAATAATATTGAACTTGCCTTGCCAAAATTTTTACAGTAATAATTTTTTTTTGAAAAAATTATTAACAATAACAATAACAATAATAATAATTGTTATTATATTTTTTTTTCATTTTTCTTCTCTGTAGGGTCTGCCGATCCAGCTGCGCGGGTCTCTAAACCCAAGGGCTGTGAGAACATACCTCGGCGGCCGGATCTACTCCCAGTTCGTGGATCTACTGGTCTAGCGCTTGGGGCTACACACTCGCTCTCCTTGGGGCTGAAGCCAGGCGCGCGGGTCTGCCCCTAGCGCCCAAGGCTAGACAGACCCTGCACCAGGTGATTGTAGCTTAGGGCGCGGGCAGGGGCGCGTGGCCTGCCCAACACCTAGGCCTAGCAGCCCAAGCGTCAAGTGTCTGCAGCCCTAGGGGGCGTGCCTCCAACCAGACGCTTGGGGCCTGCAGCCTCACAATACCCCCACTAAACAATGCAATACACAGTGAAAGAACTCACAACCTACAATAATCGCACTACAGTACAATCCACATGAAAGTACTAGCAGTGCACAATAACCTGCGCTATATAAAACATCGATATTTTTAGTTATAGTTAATACACACACTCCATCTCATATTTATTGGCCTTTGTCAGTTTTGAAAAGTTAGTAAAAATTAATTTTGGTCAGCCTTTTTATATTATTTTTATGGGTTTAAAATAAAAAAATTAAAAAAATTAAAGTTTATATTTTTTTATAATTTTTTTATTTAAAAAAAACTAGCGAACATTTTGTTACACATACCTTTGAAAAGTCAAAAGGGCCATTTATTGGAATAGAAGGATCACTCAATACGTGAAAACAAATATTAAATGATTTGCATTTATTATAATACTTTAAAACGTGTGGGATTTTTATTGTATATTTGTCATTGTATGATATTTTTTTTAAATTTGGTTCTTAAACTTTGTTTTTGAATGATCAAGTCCTATTTAAGGAGCAATTAATTTCAAACTCTTATAAAATGGTGGGATTGGAAGAGGGGGGATCAAAATTAAAAACATGACAAACATGGGTGACATGTCATAAATTTTAAAAACATTCACTTTGGTCCTCTAACTTAAACAATCACGTAAATTCTATAATTTTAGTCTCTTGAAATTGTTCCAAATCTATTTTGGTACAAAAGTTTGTTCATGTTATTTTTTGGTCCCTAGTTGAGAGAGGAGAGAGAGAGAGAAGGTCGTCGAATTCTAGTGGTAGAGAGAGAAACTTATTGATGACATCGATTTAGACCTCCAAAATAAAGGATTTTTGTGTCAAATTGTTTCAATTGATGAGGAGAGTTTATATTAGGTATTTTTATACCTTAAAAGTCTGTAACAAAACAGATCTGAGCTCGGCCTGATTTTTGGTTTTGGGTCGAGTTCGTTTTATGGGGCCATGAATGGGTTTGTCATGATTTCTAGGGTGTTTTATAGCTGTTTTAGGTCAAAAATAGGTTGCAAAACTGGTTTTTAGGTTAAAAGAGCACAGGCCTTGATTTTTCAACCACCATAGTGGCCGAAATCTAGACAAAATAACAGGCGGCGCGTTGTCTGTTGCTGGCATGATTGTCAGATCCAAGGCGCTTGGGTCCGACATGATTACTATTAAAAATATAACTTTAAAGAATGTAATTGAAAAGAAATAAAGCGACGTGATCGATTAAAAAACTAAAAAAATGGACAAAACCTCCTCCTTTTATTTTGTTTGGAGGACCTCTTTTAAATAATATTGATTTTTTTGTCATGCGTTTAATTTTTAAAGAAGTTTTTATGGTTCATCTATGATTTTTTTTTTATCTTTTATATAGATAAACTATGTTTTTTAAAATAAAAAATATTTATTTTCATATAATATTTTTAATATGTGTAGCCTTACATGTTATTTTTTTTTTATTCAATCAATTCAATGTCTTATTTTTCAAGATTAAATATCTTGATTTATATTTATCTCTCAGTTTTTCAAGTTTTGTTTTTAGATATCATTAATGACTATTTATTTATTTATTTATTAGCGCACATAATTCTTGATTTGTTTGATAATTTGATTACATGTGTGCAAAATTTAAAAACCTTTATATATTTTTTTATAAAAAATAAATATATTTAATCTGCAACAGAGAGTAAACAACTATGCTAGTTATTATTACTACTATTTTAAGAAGTTGGTGATTTGCTTTTACTCGCGTAGCAAATTGCAAAGATATTTCTGTATAAAGTAGCTTTGGAGATATCTTTATCTAAACTCAAAACCTCTACCAATTTGAGCTTCAACTCATTAACCAAGATCAATCCTTTAACAAGCATATAATGCAAGAAAGTTTTAAAAGGAAAACGACAATAATTTGTTGGTTAATTATACTGAGTTTCTTTTTCTTTTTTTTTTGCTTTATCTCTGTTTATTTGTAGATTGCACTTATGTCCTGAAATTTATATATTCATAACATTTTATATATTTATTTTAACATGTAAAAAAAATCAACAAAAAAATCAATTTATTTATAAAATTGTAATTATAATTCATTTGGTTTTTGTTTATTTTTCTCTTGCAAACTCTATGTTTTTTTCCCTCCAACTCCTTGTCATTACTGTGAAATTTCAATTTTAAGATTTTATCTCCCAATCAATTTAATCAATAAATAAAAGAAAAATATTATTCTATCTAACTACCTAGAATTAGAAAAGTTCTTAATTGAAAAAGCGACAATATCATTAGAAAATAAATGGCTTGTGGCGGTTATAAAGGCATGGAATCATATTGATCGGGCATTCTAAACATTATCCACCTCAGATTCCATTTCCATTCAAAAATATAAATTTGATTGCGTTTGGAAATATAATTGTAACTGTATTTTTAAAAAAATTAATTTTATTACATGTTTTGAATTGTTTTGATAAGCTAATTTTAAAAAATAAAAAAATATTATTTTAATATATTTCAATACAAAAAACAACCACAATCACAACCCAATCACACTGCAAGCCCACATGAGAGAAAAATAAAATCATAACCATGAAGTCATTTGAAGAGGGGGGGTGGAAATGTAGACTGGACCCACTTGGCTCACAGAATTGACGGCTATGATTTATTGACCCTTCCTTTGACTTTTCTACTAGCTTTCTATAGCTAGCCTTTTGTCTCTCTCTGTGCATTGACTCCTCTTTTAAGTTTTAACCCAACCCAATACTCCATCCAATCTTAATTACCATAGCAAGTGGTAAGAAAAAAACGCACAGCACGCCACAACGCGTTCTCGTGCAGTACACGAACCAATCAAAAGACAGACTCACTCACAAATGTGGCAAGTTCACATTGGGAGCGTGACATGGGAAAAGGGAAAGGTTTGACTTAGGGATTTTAGCTTCGGGGAAAGCATCAGTATTGGCGTTTGATCGGTTTGTGTCAAACCCTAAAAGAGGAAATCCCAACATTAACCCTGTATACGGTGAAACGAAAAAGCAGCCAATTTATGACAAAGGAACAGGGACAGAGGAAGAACAGTACAGGAAGTAAAGTAATAAGCAGACAAGTGAGAGAGTGAGGCTTTTGGAATCAAAAGGGGAGAGATTTTCTTTCGAACTCTTCAATTCCCAAAATTCTAAAGATCACAGCAAACATATTGTTGTTGGTGGTATTAATTCTCACCATGTCAATTTTTAACTCTTTTCCGTTTCATTTTGTTTGAAGCTTCCTCTTTCCTTTTTTGTTTTTTCTTGACAGCTTCTTTGATTCTCATTCTTCATGGCGGTTTCTGTAACTCATAGTTACAAGCCTTTGAATTTCATTTTTTCCACAACTTATTATTATTAGTTTTTTTTTCTCTTCATCAAGTCAAAGGTATTATATACGTACGTTGTTCAATTGGGTGTTAGAGAATCGTCACGACATTCTCTTGCAATTCAAACCTTTCTCTTAGAAGATTTTAATTAAGCTTTCATATTTCAGCTTCTTTCTTTTAGCATTTATGTCTTTTCTGTGGGGTTCTCGTTGTTTTAATGGTGTTACGAAAGCCATAATTAGGTTCGATTGAGGTTCTTTTGCACACAAGGATTTATCTTTTTGCTCGCACATATTTTCATTTTTGGGTACACGCTGGTCTTTAATTCTTGATAAAGATTTTCCCCTTTATGTATGACAGGCACGACCTAATTTATATGAACAGACAAAAACAACACCATAACCTAGTTGGGAAAGAAAATCGGTCTCATCTCTCTTCATATTTCAAAGAACCAAGCAAGAATGTTTGGTGATCGCCAAGTTATGTCAAACATGGGAGGGAATGTAGTCTCCTCCGATACCATCTATTCGTTGCCGATCGAAAACCCTAGCTTCAACTTCATGTCAAGCATGCCTTTCCACACTCTCTCCCCCATTATCTCTGTATGTCCAGACTCTTTGATCTCCATATTTCTTTTATTTTTTTATTTTCTGTTTTCTCTCTATTTTTTCAATCAATGGAAAATTAGTTTCGCACAATGTGGTTTGTTTTGTTTAGAAAGAAGGAAACGGGCTAGTTATGCCAGGTAAGGAGGAAGTGGAAAGTGGGTCTGGCTGTGAACAACTTGAAGAGAAGTCAGGGAATGAGGAAGAGAGCAGCGAGCAACCTCCAAAGAAGAAACGTTACCACAGGCACACTGCACGCCAGATCCAAGAAATGGAAGCGTATGTTACTAATTTTTGCACATCTCTCTCTCTAATTTTTCTTTATCTTAAATCTATGAAAGAATATATTCCTCTCATAATTTTTCTTTCTCGTGCATCAAAATTGCCATGCAGAAAAAGCTCTTTACCTTGGTTATCTGTTTACAAAATCAATATTTTTCCAAAAAAAACTAAAAATAGCACTCTCCCTTGATTTTCTATCTTGATGCAAAATCTTGTTGTTATTCTGTATGAAACAACCCCGTTATACATTGAAGAATATTATTATATAAGCAAAATTGATTACTAACTTTCTCTCTCTAACCATTTCTATTAAATCTTATTCAAAAGTTCACCGTTTTTATCATACGATAAAAATAAAGGAAAGCTTGTTTTGCAGCATGTTTAAGGAATGCCCACACCCAGATGACAAACAAAGAATGAGACTCAGCCATGAACTTGGTCTAAAACCACGCCAAGTCAAGTTTTGGTTCCAAAACCGCCGTACCCAAATGAAGGTAAACATGGTTAATTACCTCTCTCTCTTGGACCTTTCACTTTCATGGAAACCCTTAAATGTCCCAGCTCTTAATGAAGCCGTTGATTTTATTTCAAGAAGGCCCGCCGTCCATTACCAACTAGTGTTTTACCAAGCCATCGTTATGAGCATTGTAGCAAAAGGATCGCATTTATAACCTTGGGCGACTGGCTCATTGCTTACAGTCACATGCCCTACCATATCTGGCTAGATATACAGTCTGTCTTCATTAATAACCCTCTGGAACATGTAATGAAACCCTTACCTGCACATGTGCTTCCCAAAGAGTGCACAGCATTAATAATGCTATATGGGAGACATTTAGTGCTGCAGCGTCGAAGTAAGTCCACTAGGTTTCTTCGAGTCTAAGTACTAATGATCGATCGATGTTTGTGTACATTCTTTTTCCCTCACCGAATTTAATAGGCACAACAAGACCGATCGGATAATAATATACTCAGGGCAGAAAATGAGAGCTTGCAGAATGATAATTACAGGCTACAAGCGGAGTTACGAAATCTTATTTGTCCCGATTGTGGAGGTCAAGCCATGCTTGGAGAAATTCCCTTTGAGGATCTTCGACTTGAACATGCAAGACTTAGAGAAGAGGTGAAATTTTCAAATGTTGCTCTGAATATAATAATAACATGTTAATGACCTAATATTTAAACATTCACTTTTAGCTGGCCAATTACCAAATAATCATAATCAAATACATTGCAAATTCTAAACTTTGGCTGTTGATCAATGAATCTTAAATTACAATGTTGTTCAGTTGGAGCGCGTTTGTTGTATTGCTTCAAGATATGGCGGCCGGCCAATCCACTCAATGGTACCGGCTCCTGCTTTTGTTCCCCCTTCCTTGGATTTGGATATGAGCATATATTCAAGGCCGTTTCCGGAGTCTTTGGGCACTTGCATTGATATGATGCCTATGCCTATGTTGCCAGAACCATCTTCCTTTCCTGAGGCTGGTATAGTATTAATGGAGGAGGGAGAAGGTCTTGCAATGGGGCTTGCATTGTCGTCCATGGATGAACTTGTGAAGATGTGTAATGCAAATGAGCCTCTTTGGATCACAAACAATGAGAATGGAAAGGAAGTGCTTAATCTTGAAGAGCATGCGAGAATGTTTCCATGGCCTTCCAATCTCAAACAGAACTCTAGTGACATGAGGACTGAAGCTACTCGTGATTGTGCTGTGGTTATAATGAATAGCATTAACTTGGTTGATGCTTTCCTGGATGCTGTAAGTCCCTCAATTTCAGAAGAACTTCTTTATACTCATTACATGAGTATCGAATCATTTTTCTTAATTAATTTGTAGCACCTATCGGTATATTCTACAAAAGAATTTTTTAAATTCACTAACCATCTTATCATATATTTTTTTAAAAAAAAACTTTTGTAAAGGTAATTTAAGCTGATGTTGATTTTGTACAAATTGTTAGAATAAATGGATGGAGCTGTTTCCCTCCATTGTTGCTAGAGCAAAAACTGTTCAAGTTATAAAAACAGGCGTTTGCGGTGCAAGCGGTTCCCTTCACCTGGTATGTATGGATTTGATGCTATAATTTTTTAATTCCCACATTATCTAGTATTTATTATTGAACACTACAAGTACCAGAAATTTCTGTGATTTAGCTTATTTTCTGTTTTCTAGATAGCTTAATTATTTGTTACTTGTTATCTGAGCAGATGTATGCAGAATTGCAAGTTCTTTCCCCATTGGTGCCAACTCGAGAAACACATTTTCTTCGCTTTTGCCAACAAAATGTAGAGGAGGGCACTTGGGCTATTGTCGATTTTCCCCTCGATAGCTTCCACGACAACATCCGACCTTCCTTTCCCCTGTACAGGAGACGTCCGTCCGGCTGTGTAATTCAAGACTTGCCCAATGGGTACTCAAAGGTATGCACCAGCCTAAATTTTATGCTTTTATTGTTTATTTGTTTCTTGGTGGAGGGCCAGATGACAATCTTTGATAATTAAGCTCGATTCTCCATTAAGTCGATTTTCTTGCAACTTATGCCCTCGAAATTGACCAAAAGTTAATTTTTTACACTTGCACATCTCCATACAGTTGACATGGATAGAACATGCAGAGATAGAGGATAAGCCTGTCCATCAGATATTTAGCCAGTATATCTATAGTGGGATGGCATTTGGAGCACATCGCTGGTTAGCAGTCTTACAGAGACAATGCGAGAGAGTTGCAAGCCTCATGGCTAGAAATATCTCTGACCTAGGAGGTAAGAGGTTACAATTCTATATTTCTTCCACTACTTGAAATTAATTAAGTTCACTAAATGTATTTATCAACTCAAGTATTAAGCTGCATTTAACCTTGTATTAATTATTTTAATATTAGTTATATAATTGTTATCGATTTTGGTATTTGATACCCCATACCAAAAAGAAAACATTATTTCTCCTTTGCTGCTTCCTAAATGCACGCTTTCATGTTATAGCCAAAATTAGTTCCAGTATCTGCTTAACTTCCATTAATTCTGAACACTTCTATTCCTGGTATATATTCACAGTAATACCCTCTCCTGAAGCACGGAAGAACATGATGAGACTGGCTCAAAGAATGATCAGAACTTTTAGCCTGAATATCAGCACTTCTAGTGGCCAATCATGGACAGCTTTACCCGATTCCCATGATGGCACTGTTAGAATTATCTCAAGGGAAATCACGGAGCCTGGCCAGCCTAATGGGGTCATTCTCTCTGCAGTATCCACAACTTGGCTGCCCTATCCTCACTTCCTAGTCTTTGATCTGTTGAGGGATGAACATCGCAGATCTCAGGTTCTAGTGGACGCCATAAAAAAAACTCTTTTATATAGTTGATCTTTTACTCTCTGCACTTATGATAAATTGTTTGTTTCTAATAATGGTCCTTGTAATAATTAATTAATATGTATATTATGCTGTGTAGCTGGAAGTTCTTTCCAATGGGAATGCCTTGCATGAGGTTGCTCACATTGCCAACGGCTCTCATCCAGGAAACTGCATCTCTCTTCTTCGCATCAACGTAAGCCTTTTCTTCCCTGCATTATAATCAATTTAATAATACATACATCATTTTCAATTTCCCTCCTTTTTTGTTAGTTTTTTTATTACCAATAACATAAAAAGTAATAAAACTGCTGAATTAAACCTCTGTACTGAATTATATATATGCAGCGAGAACTTTATCTGTATACCATTAAATAAATTTGTATACTTGCATGTATGTAGGTCGCCAGCAACTCATCACAGCATGTAGATCTCATGCTACAAGAGAGTTGCACTGATCAATCAGGCAGCCTTGTCGTGTTCACCACCGTGGACGTTGAGTCAATTCAGCTGGCAATGAGCGGCGAGGATCCATCATGCATTCCTCTACTTCCACTAGGTTTTGTCATAGTCCCAGTAGAATCCAGCAGTAGCACTGTCAGTGAAGGCAATTCAATGCAATCTAATTCTGAGGATGGAAATGGAAATGGACATAACAACTCAGGCTGCCTACTGACTGTGGGTCTCCAAGCCCTTGCAAGCACTATTCCATCTGCAAAGCTCAATTTCTCCAGTGTCACTGCGATAAACAACCATTTGTGCAACACAGTGAACCAAATCACTGTTGCTCTTAGCAACAACACCACCACCACTAGCAGCTGCCTTGATAACAGCAATGCTGTAGGGTCTTGCAATGAGCCTACAGCTGCACCCAAACAACAAGTTTAGGGTTTTCGCCGTGCAAATTACCTTGAGTCTCCCCTCTTCTATCTCTCTCTCCCAGAGAAACTCCTTGCGCATTTTGGTGGTTACAACATTGGACATTTCACAAAGAGGACTAAGGGATCATTTTTTGCTAATCCCTTTCTATTGGGTTTGTAGAGGGGAGATTTCAGGTAATTAGTAGGAAAGTAAAGGCTAGGATTGCAAATAAGTTACCATTACTGTAATGCTAGTAGAAGTAGTGGTAGTTCGGTAAACAAGAGACTGCGAAGCTAATTCGGTCAGTGGGGTAGATTTTATGGGAGATGAGAGGATGGTTGTGCCATAAATGGCAGAGATATTGGGCTGTGTAAAATTAAAAAAATAGAGGGATAATAGAGGGGAGTCAAGAGCGCACCAAGATGTGACCTTTGCTTCCTGGTAAGGCCTTTCTCAGTGTATTATTGTTATGAAGATGGGGCCTCACCAGTCAGCAAGGGTGGTGGTTCGGGTATTGACTCCTGCTTGCCGGTCTAAATTTTATGCTGTTTCGAATTTAATGCCACTGAATGAATTGTTTTTCTTCACTTTGTTCGCATTTCTCTATTCTATTTACTAGTTTTAAAACCCGGCCGACAGGTTAACCCGACACTCGATTAATATGTGGTTGGAACTAAACTGAGTTTATGAAAATAAAAGGATGTGACGTAGCGGAAAGCTCTAGAAGAAACAGGTCACCGTCTGCTTCGAAAAATAATAATTATTCGAATCCACGAACACAAGAAACGCTCGATTCCACGAGCCAAAGAATAAGGTTCTCAAAGAGAAAGTTTATTATGCCAATTCAAAAGTGCCTTACAATGAAAATAAACAGCCTTTATATAAGCTGCACATCCTAGTTCAACTAGGACTTAACTGTTTAGGAAAGAAATAACTGAAATAGGAAAAGAATACTAGAGTCCTGAAGGTAAATAAATTTTGATATTAAAGCATAAATTAAAAATCCTAAAATAGATTGGAGAAAGCCAGTTGCAGCTCCTGATTTGTCTCTTCGGGGTTGTCTCTGCAATAAACTGTTGTTGCTGGTTTTGCTGCAGTTAGTTCTCCCTTCTGCAATCTGTTATTCCAGCTGCAATCGGTTCTACATCAGGATGTTAATAATGAAGATGATATTTGATTTTTTTATATATATTAAAATATTTTACTTGTTTAATATTTTAAAAGTTTGTTTGTGTTGAATTTTTTTAAGTTAAAGTTTTTTTTAGTCTTGAACTATTTAGAGATGTTTTAGATTTTAAAATTATATTTAAATGGTTGATATATATTGTGTTTGTATTAATAATTTAAAGTTTGTTTATCTTGAATTGAAATTATATATATAAAAGTTGGGTAGTAGAAAGATTCAAATCCATGATACAACAGGCAGCATGGCGAAAATTACAGAAGTTTGGAGCTACAAAGAAAGATGCGAAATTGCAAGTTATTGGTGTCAACTTTATACATGTAAAATTGTGATTTGAAGTGAAACTGGCGTTTTTCTATATACATTGCCTTTTCTCTTTATAAGGCATCATAAAGGGAAGAAGCTGCTTCCAACACTTTGCCAAAGAGAGTAATAAACCAAGTTCCTACAATTTATTTATTTATTTTTCCTAACCACAGAATCTGTAAATGTCGACATCAAGATTATCACTTAAATCTCTATCTAGCTCTCTCTCTCGATAATTAGGATTAATATCCTATTTCAAGCAATCGTGCACTTTGAGAGGAGATTTAATTAACTAAAAGTAGTCCCCTTTCAGGAATAATTCATGAGAACTCGATTCCTTCCCGTCAGGTGCAAGAAGAAATAGTCCATCATTTCTTAGGCTCCAAGTGCATTCAGTGCATCTTAGCTTCACTGCATATGCCCAAAAGACTCCATGCTTTGATTCTCCAAGGTAGACATAACACCATTTTAACGGGAACATTATATCATGGAACTCGAACGACATGTATTCCCCTGGTTTCATTGTATGCAATTTTTTGTCGTGCTCTCCATCACCGCACATATACTGGATCTCATGATCGGCATCATTGGAAATGGTCACTGTTATTTTTTGAAAAAGTTTATCTACCAACGGTATAGATAGAGAAGATGAAGGTTCAAGGAAGGATGTAAGAAAAATGATGAAAATCGCACAGTTTGCAATATTGCATTTGCATGCAGTAGTCATGATGGCCATATATACTAAACGGTGGCAGAGATTGCTACAACACTACTTTTATGTGTTGCTTGTTGATCAAGACATGCAATGGTAACAATTAGGGATTCCTAGTGTCTTTATATAAGCAAGTCGGTTAAAGAAAACGGATCAAATCTTAAACGCACCAGGTCATCAAATCAACCAAGTCGTTCGTCTGTTTTGCCTAGCTAGAACAAAACAAGTTGTAAACAACTTATTCCAAACGGATCAAAACAGTTTTCTGGCTATATAAAGTCGAAGTTAGTTCAAGAAACAGGGTTTAACGGTAAGTTGCTAGTCATTCGAAGTGCTGTCTTGTTTTTATAGCTGTGCCCACTTGTTCGACAAGCCCTCCTTTAACTAATTTTGGAAAATCACAACATATATTTATGAAAATCCAGAGAACTGCCAATGTATTCCGCATGATACAGCTTTTACCAGGTCTTCAATTCCTTAAACATCTCTGTGTGCTGTAACGACAGGTTCTTAACCTCAAAAGGGTAGCCTGGTAGTTTAGAAATCCACTCCCTCCCTCCTTCAACTTGTTGAATTCAAATCTCAGGACTAATATTTGAGAGAAATTATTTTTTAAAATATACTTAGGTCGATTGGAAAGGTGCCAGAAATACCTGGTCTTGATTGATAGATAAATTAATCAAAAAATACTGCTAATTAACCTTCAAACCACAGCGCGCACAAAGAATCGATCACACATCAAAACTAAATCTAGCTGTATGTAGGAGGGTTTGCGTGTATCCTCCGAAAAGATGGGCAGGAATTCTAGTTTTAGTTTTAGAAATGATTAGATATACTCGAGCTCTATAATGATAAGGCTAGGTTCCAAGATCTGCCCACCTCCTAACCCACACCCTTTCCACTTCGACGCAAGTTTATATGATTTTATCTGTGAATGCTAAAATTAAGATAAGAAGACCATCAAGGAAAACCCATCACAACTGTCCCGAACCAAAGGCCCATTTCTTGATAAGCTAATGAGTCCACTTCCTTATTTTAGCTTCTCAGGGGACAAATGGATCGTCATATTTTTTATGCCACTAGATGCATTAAACAGCTGGAATGAGTGTTCGTTTTTGTGGTGGTATTGTATTTTTTTAAAAAAATTAAGATTTTTTATTTTAAATTATTTTTATATATTTTAAAAAATAATTATTATCATAATATTAAACACTAAAAAAAAAAAAAGAGCTTCTGTTTATCACATATATCAAGTTATTTTTGCGTTATCACCTTGTTTTGTAAACCTATCTAAACGTGTTGGTTGGGTAGTTCTCGCTGACTGCAGCAATATTTTAAAGATTGTTGATCATGAAAATCTTGTTTTTCGAAATTTTGTACTGTCTGTGAAAACACAACAAATATTTCTTTCCAGATCTAATTTTAAAAAGTCCTTGTCTCCAATGATGATCAAGTCCTTGGATGTTTTTTTTTTAAATAGCATATCTCTAAAAAACTTTAAAAAATATACGTTTTAATGAATTGCATTATTAGAATTTTTGTTAATAACAGCACAATTCAAAAAAATTATCAAGGAAAGTGAAATAATTGTAGATGAATTTTACTAGTAAATGTGATAGAGATTGTGTTTTAAAATATTTTTTACTTGAAAATATATTAGATAAAATATTTTTTATTTTTTAAATTTATTTTTAATATTAGTATATAATTCAAAAATATTAAAAAGTAATCTAAAACAAAAACAAAAAAAATTAAAATTAAAAATACATTTTGATTACACTCCTAAAAAATTGTCAAATAGATTACATATAAGACGAGAAGAAAGAGAAAAGAAATAAAAAAAAAAAGATTTTGAAGGCACATTTAAATTTTGATTATGACATCATCAATACTATTAAAAAAATCTCAACAAGAAAAATTCATCAATACTAAGAAAGGTCATCAATGATGAATAAGTCACACTTGTTGTCAAATACAAATAAGTCACCCACCACCATTGAAAGGCAAGTGCAACATGCTCTGGTCACTATTGATGATTTTTCTTGGTGTTAGTAGATTCCTCTTATTGAGATTTTTCTGATGGTATCGATAATGGCATAATCAAAGCTTCAGTGTGTCTTTGGTTTTTTTTTTCTCTCTCTCTTTTCTCTCCTTATATCGAGTCTATTTCAAAAAAAAATTGAAATGTCATGATTTTAAATAATGACAAGCTTGAATGTCATGTTTACGTATCATGACATATAGAAACTATGCTATCTTACTAATTTTTTTTAAAACTATTTTATTTTACTATTTAAAAAAAAACATGTTAATAAATAAAAATAACAATTTTATTTGGACTCGTTCAATCCATGAAGATAAAAGAGCTCCAAGGTCTATTCCTAATATCATCACTATCCAAATATATACACTACTAATCAAGAAATGAAAAATTAAACTTTTTTTTTTCAAAAACCAACTATTTGTGAGCTTTAGATAACAACCAAAGAAATTTATTATATATTACCTAATACATCTAAAAAAAATTTAAAAAACATATGGTGCTTCACTGTTCTTATTAATAGTGAAGCACCTTTAATTTTTTTTTAATTTTTAAACTTGTTTTCTTCTTCCCGTTAAACCTTTTTACAACCTAATTTGATGAAATTAGGCTTTTTCTCTTCTTCTTTTTTTTTTTTTCACTCAACCTCCCTTTTTTTCATTCTCCCTTTTTTTTAAATTTCATTCTTTTTTTCTTATTAGATTTTTTTTTAACAATCATCTGAGTTGCCTTTGAACTAATCAAATCAACTGAATCACGTTGAAGTAAATTTAACAAGGTTTAATTTTAAACCCAGGTTAGATAAGAAACTAGGTAGAGAGGGTTTTTTTCATTCAATCTCGTCATTTTTTTCTAAATTTCATCCCCAGACTATTTTAACAGTCATCTGGGTTATATTTGGATCGATCAAGTTGACTAGATCATATTGGAACAACTCTCACGCAATTTAATTTTAAACCTGGGCTAAACAAAGAGTCAGGTCGAGAGGTTTTCTTCTTTCAATTTCATCATTTTTTTTCTAAATTTCACCCTTAAACTTTTTTTATCAATCGATCATGTTGTCTTTAGACCAATCAAGTTGACTGGGTCATATTAGAGCAACTTCCACATCATTTAATTTAAACATAAGTTAGATAAGAAGTTGGGTAGAGATTTTTTTCTGTCAATTTTTTTTTTCAATTTCATCCTCAATATTATTTTTATCAGTCAGTCGAGTTGTCTTTAAACCAATCATGTTGATTGGATCATGTCGAACTAATTTTCAAATAATTTAATTTTAAATTTAAATTAGATAAGAAGTCAAATCAGAAGATTTCAAGATTGACTTATTGTATGGAGTTTAATAATAATATCAAATAATTCTCAACAAATTAAATATTTTTATTATTATATTTAAAAAAATAATTCAACATGCAGTGAATACATGCGTGTAAACTTAGGATTGAGTAATTAGTTTTTTAATCAGATAGACTCGTGTAGCTCTCTTTGATGTATAGTAAAAAATAAACAAATAATAAAACTCCACTAAAACGATTAAATAAATAATATAATTATATTGGTCATACCTATTGTCCTGATTAAAGAAACATTATCCTTGATGAAAGAAATATATTGGGCTGCATGTCAATCTTTCACACATGAGACGCCAAATGATTCAGTTATGTCAAACGTTGATTTTTTAAAAAATTATTTTTTTTTCCAACTTCATCTTACAGTAATAAGTTGATTGTTGATTAAATTTCTTAATTTATTTTATTTTTTTATATAATTTTATAATCTAAGTCGTGAGTTTTGCTAGTTAACTTGAATTAATCCAAGTTAATTTAATATATTATCATCTCAGTATTTTAAAAAATATCATTTAGTATATTATCGTCTCAATATATATAAAAAATATTGTTCAACGTGTGCGGCAAGTTTCGAATTCATGGTTAAAATATTTACAAAATATATTGTCCGATAGCTATACAACAAGATATAAAAGGAAATAGAAAAAAAGAAATTATATAAAATGCTTTATCTTCTTTTTTGACTAAATGATTGAAATAATTTTTTAATTGCCTTGAATTTTTCAATTTTTTTATTGACTAGAAAATAATTAAGAATATTTACTTTGATTATTTCATTAGCTAGCTTCCCTCAAACTTATGATAATTTGATTTTCATGAGTTTGACATATAATAACACCACTTCTATTGTTATTATAACCCCATCTACTTGTTAAAGTGATCACCAACCATAAACTATGTTAATTGATTAATAACTAGGTTGATCTTATTGTATGTTTACAATCATAAAAACATCAAAGGGCATAATCTTAAATCAAATCCCAAGTCAAACTCTCATGTTTGCTACTTGGATATAACAATAAACAAGGAGAAAATACTCCAAATTGAAAAGAAATGCCATACAAAACACAATAATATTTTTTATAGCAATAACAATGAGTGTATTTGATCTATTTAAATAATAAAGGTTTAAAGAAAAATGAATCAATAAATTAAGAGTTGTTGTATCATTGAAAAAAGATAGTAAATAAAATATTTGGTAAATAATGAAGAAGAGTAATAACAAAATATTTTAAAATGGTTAGGCGGATGGCATGAAGCCACCCGTCAAAAAAGAAAAACTTAATATTTAAAGCAATATATGATAAACTTATTCTGATATTATGTCAAAAAATCATCTCAACCCAAAAGTTTAAAATTTTAAGTAAGGCCTTAAAATATGATTTATATTATTTTTTAACACATCATCTCAAGTGAAAGTTTTTTAGGTTTGAAACTTACACAAGCTCACCACTACGTTGTGTTTAATTTAATTATTTAAAATAGAAGTGATAAGATTCAAACCTGTGACCGTTTGGTCAATAAAACTATGATAACATGTAGAAATTTATAATAAAAAATAATGTTATTATTTGATAATTTGATTGTATGTATTATATTCAATTTTTATAGAGTTTATATAGCCATACAACAAGACATATAAGGAAATAAAATAAATTATACAAAATGCTTGATCACTTCATTTGGTTAAACAATTGAAATAATTTCCTGATTAACACAAATTATTCAATTCTTTGATTTCTTTCTTTTATTTTATTGATAATAAAATAATAAAAAATATTTATATTTATCATTTCTTTAACAAAAGGAGACAAATTTCAAAAGAAGGGTTGATGTAAAGGAAGGTGTATTATTTACGCCATATTTTAAAAAAAATAGATTCGTGTATGTGTATAATTTCGTGGATGTCACTTCAATTTGTGGTCACGGAGACAAATTTCAATTCATTTAATTTTTTTTATCCAATTATTATATAGCTAATATGAAAAATATGAATATTTATTTAGCATAAAATTTATGTTTTTTTTATTAGACTTGTAATATAATTTTATTATAGTTATCAATATTTAGTCTTCAATCATATATAAAATATTATTGCGGATTTGACAGGTTAACTCAAATTAACATGATTGCTCAAATTATCTTTAAGGCTCCGTTTGTTTGCTGGAAAGTAGTTTCCTTTTGCAAAGTGAATTCTGGGAAAGTGAATTCCAGAAAAGTGAATTATTTTCTGATATTTGGTAGTGTAATGAAAAATAAGTTGGAAAACACTTTCCAGTGTTTGGTTATGTCATGGAAAATGAGCTGGAAAATAACTTATTAATATTTTATTTTCTCAATTTTATTAAAATAATGAGGAACAAATCTTACAAATTAAAAAGTTGAATGAGAATGAAATTGAAAAAAAATATAATTTTATAAATTATCTCAAATAAAATAAATAATAATCAAAATAATAGAAATCAAATCTAAAAAATAAAAAAAATAAAAGATGAAGAAATTAAAATAATAATAATTAACATTTCATAAATTATTTCAAATAAAATAAGTAACAATTAAAAGAATGAGGACCAAATTTGGTAGATAAAAAATTTCAATAAAAAAATGATAAGGAAAAAACAAATAACAATTATAAAAATAAGGACCAAAGTTAATATAAAAATTAAATTTTAAGAGATGAAATTGAAAAATAAATATTCAAAACAAAATATATATAGAAATTAAAAGTTTGAGGACCAAATTTGATATAATCAGCAAATAATATGACATTTCTAAATTTTTCACAACTTCCGGAAAGTGTTTTCCGCCCAAATTTTTCAGGAAAACACTTTCTTGAAAACCAACCTAAATTTTTCTTTGACTGGAAAGTGTTTTTCGTTGACCAACTTTCTTAATGGCAAACAAATATAGGAAAGTTTGGAAAGTGATTTTCGGGAAACTATTTTTCGAGAAACAAACATAGCCTATATCTACATATTTGATGGATTTATTTTTGTTATTTGAGGGTTTTTTATTGTTTTTTTTTATTTAAAAATATTTTGGTCTAACCCACAGTGCAAGTCGGAGCAATAACTTTGCTTTACCTATACGAGCATTGTAGGGACTCGGAATGTATACAACATAAAGTATAAAATGCGAAAAGGAAGAGGAGTTCACCAATAAGAAGGGCATTGGAAAGTTTAGACGCACTAACAAAAGGGCAGGAGGGGCTGATGTGTAAGGGGAATCATCTACTTCATGATCCAAAAATAATAATAGTATGAACGTAAGGAAATAGAATAAACAAAAGTACAACCGACCAAGTGATAAAATGAGGAATCTTCATGTTCTTTTGGAACCTTGCATGATCCCACAAACCCATGAATTGGCCTTCCATTTTGTGCCTTATCTACAAAACAAGAGAGCGAGAGGGAGAGGGAGAGGGAGAGGGAGAGGGAGAGATGTGTAAACCCTAACAAGATTAAAAAAATAAAAATAAAAAAGTACCTCGAGATGTGGCTGGCCTGGCTATATACTTGAAACTTTCCAGACGCGGCACAGAATTGTACGCTGCTGACTGTTAAATGTGAGAACCTCGGGGAGGTTTTTGAATTCACAACGAGGAAAGCGGAAAAGTTGGCCTTCGCTATTCCTTTTTGTAGTGCTACGAAGTAATGTCCTTTCCACTGCCATAAACAAACAAATAAGCATTATAGGTTTTACCTCATAAGCTATATAAGGAAAAGAATAATGATTGACCAGGGTAAAGACCCAGAATCTTGAGGATATGTTTTAAAATTAGCACAGTTTTTTAAAAGTTTCAGTAAAATAATACTATTTTAGAAAGATTTTGTGAAATAATATATTTTTATTTTATTATGTTTTTAAAGTGCAATAGAGTAAAACTTTAATTTTTAAATTTGACCAATCAACTGGTTGAATCCAGTTGTATTAACCGATCTACCGTTTCATATAAAAACCATAATTTTATGAACTTTTTTTCAAATATATTTTATCTGTCAAAATATACATATTTGTTCAACCTGTAAACTCAAAAATAGATTCCAATTAAAATCTTAAAAAGTTATTGTTCACACAGTAGTTGTTATCTGTCTTTCAATGTCAATGATTTAGTCGAACTTACGATAATGAGTGATTCTGAGCAGTAAGGTGTGGATCTGCTATAAAAAAATGAGAATTTGCCCCAAACAGCTTACGTGGAAGGCTTAACAAATACATTTGTGAATCAGCAGGACAGGTCTAGGCTTAAGAGGAAGTATGGTCGCGTCATACCAGAATAACAACTCAAAATGACCATAACTTTTGATCCGATCGTTGGATTTTGCTCAAATTTTTTCAAGAGTTTCCAGAAGTTGTTTTTCCTATAGAAGCCACTGTGTTGCTACGTGGACCGTCAGGTTTTTAGATATAGAAATCTCGCAGAGATCCCTTGATTTTGACAGTTTTGAGATTTTTCTTGTTACATTCAAAATCAGTCAACCAATTATGCCAGGTGATTGAAATTTTACTTTATCGTGCTTAAAAATAATAATATTTAATAAATATTATGCTTTTTAAAGTTTAACAAAATAAAAATACGTCATTTCACCGAGATCTTTTGCTATTATATTAATCCGCCACTCGTTTTAATCTTGTGCGCTAATCGCTCAATCTGTCCACATCTTGTAGTGGAATGGTCATGTGCCATAGAACAACTTGAATGTTCAAAAACTTGGTCAGATGAGTTTAATTTGGTTGCTACGACTTTTTTCTCATTTCTTGGCTCTATCGATATGGCCAATTGACCTTCTCGTGAAAAATTTGATTACTTCTTTCGCGTGTGACTTGGTCATATTTAGCTGTATTAACTTTTCTCCTCATGCGTCGGCTATTTTTGTTTGGGGTCTTTTCTAGTCATTTTCCCTCCATGTTTGTGAGCTTTGATACGTCTCCACCCACACAATTCAGACCAGCTAGCTTGAAAATTTTGATCATGCTTTGTGAGAGTGAAGTTTGCGGGATAAGCCATGGAGTTTGCCTGTGCCTCTTGGGGCCACATTGTCAAATCAGCTACATATCCCCGTTTAAACTTTGTGCAAAGGAAAATAAAATGATTAAAATAAAGAGGGATGGTAATTCAGTTTCAAGAATCATATGCACATAACGTGTTGATACTGACATATTATATAGTTATGTATTCAAGAAGAATACACAGGAAATATATATTACAGAGGGCCAAAATTGATCCATTTCACAGGAGTTTGTTTATGTATCCCAACTGTACATTAATGAAAATACAGAATATATCCTTGAACACATCGAGGAAGGAGCAGCTGTGAAGCATCTCTGTGCACGTATATCGTAGCTGTGCGTATTCAATTGCTGGAAAAATGGCACATATAAGTTTGTGATGGAGATCCAGGCCATGTGCAAACACATGCTGTTACAAACATCACAAGCCCACTTGCACATACATTAATAAAATATTTACTTCAACTTGCTATGCATACAGGGTAACTAAGCCCTCCCTTCTTCCGTTTCTATCCTGCTAATGTGAAGATGTATAAAGAAAAGTTTGTTTTTGTGTTTTTAAAATATTTTTTATTTTAAATTAATATTTTTTTTATATTTTTAGATTATTTTTTTAATATAGGCTCATTTTGGAGTAATTTATTAAATACAAAGGTAATCCTATCACCTTAAAAAGCTGCTATTAAATAATTCCTAGAAATTAAACTTTAGGACCACCCCAAGTTCCATTTCTACATAGCTAGATATGAGTTAGCACATGGACTTCCTCAACAATCATAATTGAAGCAGATTGTTTAGCGTACAGATAGGTGATAGGCTTCAATAATATGTGACTTTTTCGTGGTATACATTGATCCTAGCATCAAATTCCTTGAGCTTATTTATAGGCAATAATGGGGATTTTGTTAGTGTGAATGTGCTTAATTGGTACCTTTATTTGGCTTTATTGTCCCATTCCCATGCCTTTGACATGCATGAATAGTTTGTTTTGTGATTTTTTAAAATATTTTTTATTTAAAATTATTTTTTTCAAGTTTTTGAATTATTTTGAATGTTGATATCTAAAATAAATTTTTTTTTAAATATTTTATTTTGATATATTTTCAAAAAAAAATCATTTTAAAAAACAACCTCATCCAAAATCATCCCAATGTATACATCCGTAATAATTATTGATCCAAAAGCAGCAAAACAGATATAATTTATCATGTTGGTGATAGACTGTGCATAGAAACATTACCATTGCTTTGAAGCATTCCCTCCGCTGCATAAATAGAAAATTATATATATATATATATATATATATATATATATATATATATATATATATATTAGCCAAACAAGATCGATCATTCAACTTAATTACCTTGATTTAGGTTAAATCTTCAAATGCAATAGTTACGTTATAGCTAGGCTGCTGCTGAGGGCATCATGGAAACGGGTTCAAGCTAGATTAATTTGGTTAAGAGAGCCAATTTACAATCAACGCCACAGCAAACTCGAGTCTCCCCATTATTTTCCTCAGGCTTTAAGGCTGTTTCCGTGGCACATTCTAAACATCAAAGCAATCCCAAAAAGAAAAACATCCTAAACATGTAGCCTAGCTAGGAAGTGTCTTGTGTCAACTAGTGCAAAGCATGTCCGATTCTAACATCTCATTTTCACCTTTTATGCACAATCTGTAATTTCTTTTACAATCTAAGAGCTCTTTTTTTCCCCTTTTCCCCCGAGATCCTGGACTTCCAGACTTCCACACACATATTGCCATCCCACTTATGTCCCCATATGTGCTTGTCTGTGTCTAGAGATACGATGCATTTAATTTGCTGATTAAGACTTCACTAACCCCTCATTGATGTCATATGTTTTGGATCACCTACTTCTCTTAATCAACCTAGCCTCGTTATTAGCTTTGAATATCGTTGGGGGTCGGGCCACCTTTGTCTACAGCGTATAATTAAGACTAGGATTATTCTATACCTTATAGAGGTATTGAGTATTTTATCTACAACATACCTACTTTGCAACCAAATTGAGGGAAAGGGGAAAGCATTAATAATCAAGTGTGATGTTGTTGGTGTTGGTGCTCATTCTATAAAACATGATAAGGCTGCATGATTGAACTGTAAATAGAATTTGTTTATGTTGTGGCTAAATGGGAGTGAATTGCTTCTTTGAATAATATTCCTTGAGCAACCAGCCATGGAGAATGAGACGCCCTTGCACAAGGAAGAGCGAGAGCGATCGATATCATCTAGATATTATTATTTATTCTTTCCCCCTTTAATGACGACATGCAGTTTGATTCTTTTCAAGGACGGCATTTGGCCTAAATCTTTATAGACAAGACTTTCTTTCCTTGCGCAGAAGAGAAGTTTTGGATTCGAAAATCGGTTAGGTTTGAGATGATTGTTTTTTAAAGTATTTTTTACTTGAAAATGTATTAAAATAATATTTTTTATTTTTAAAAAATTATTTTTAATATCAGAACATTAAAATGATCTGAAACATCAAAATAATATTAATTTAAAGCAAAGAAAAAAAAATTTAAAATTTTTTCAAAAACGTTTTTGAAACGCAAAAACAAACAAGGAATGAAAAAAAAATTAACTAATGGATACCATATATAATTCTTTCTTACAAAAAAAAAAAAAGGCATAGCGAAATTGTAATAATAATAAGAATTTTTTTTTCAAACAATAAGAATCTTACTTTTTCTTCGAACACTATTGATCCATGAACAATAATATGTTTGTAGATGGGGGACCTAATTGGGACATGCATGGCATCATCAATTTGCCCTAAAATTAAATAAAAGCACAAGATCTTAATTATTTTATTATATATTTTGAGTTAATGAGCATAATATTTGGACAAATTCACTAGCGCGTCATCATTCAATATACTTCGCTATGATTTAAAAATGGATAATTAAGGAAGAAAACCTTACAGCTAAAACCAGCAAAATCAATCTCAGAGCTAGCCGACAGAAAACAAACAGTACATGGATCTGGTAGTTATGGGCACCATGCCATTATGCTAGAAATCGAAAGCATTGTGTGCCAAACATGTTTTTGTGACTAACTATTTGACATGGCCTTTCAACATTTACATTATTACAGTTCTTTGTTCCTAATCTCTCAACTAATCACATGCTTAACTTAAATTCAACTCTTATCGGCTTGATAAGTCACTGGCCGGTGATGACCTCTGGTTGTCTTGTTCATCGACCTGGGCCCAGTCAACTATGCATGTGCCACGTAGACATTGCCCCACTGCCCCAAAGTTCCTGTAAAGCTCGTCTGATGGAGTTTTGGACAACCACATCTTTATTTTTTCATTTTTCCCCGCCTTATTAATTGTTCACGAGGCCCCCTCCATATTCGGTTAAGCACGGTCTAATCCCTAACCTTTAAAATTCTTGATTTTGATCCCTCGTGAACTGTTTGGTCAAAGCAATGTCACTCTTCTGTTGGTTGCTTTCAGGGTTTCATGCACTAATTAATGGAGAGATACATGTGACAACACCTTATTTGTTAACAAAATAAAATTCAAATGTTTAAAAATAATAATAAAAAAACCTCGAAAATAAAAAAGAATTACAAAAAAATCTTTTACAAAATCCAACCGGAAAAAAACCATGGATCTAAATTCTTGAGTTCAAAGAATATATGAAATAATGAAGATTTTAAAAAATCCCTTGTTTTTTAGCATAAAAATTAAAAATTCTTTAGAGCCCAATATTGCACACTTGATAACAAAACATGATATATTCTCAAAATTTCAAGGGATCTTCCATGAATTACCAATAATTTTAGCTTTGTTTGAATACACGTACGGTTGAAACTTAATGCTTTTCAGCTATGAAACATGGTTTCAATTGATTAGCCAAACATTCAATACATCAAGAGCTAGCACTATTTTAATGGAAGAAAATTTGGCAAATACCTAAACCATGACCAAGTCATTGTTAATGTTTTTCTTTTCTTGCAAGTCACTTTCCAGGCTAAAAGAATGATATAGATGCACCAAACCCACGATTTTCTTTGTTGAATTTCTTGTTTTATGTCAACAAAAGAATGGCTATATCCTTAGGCTGCATAATATATTTGGATTTGAATCAATATATATAACCGAGAAATAGTGAAATATTTTAAGGGCTCGTGGAATTAGTTAAAGTACGTGCAAGTTGGCTCAGATATCCACGTTAATAAAAAAAAAATAATATTGTTGGCTTTATTTTGTGATAAGTTTTTATCGATTTTGAGTATAGCGTCATGAATTGTTGATTTTATCTACTGATCAAGAGGATACAGTGGTGGCATTGAATCTAACTTTTGGTGGATGTTTGATTAAATAAATTATTCCGAAAACTATATCACTTCTTCTCATAAGAATATGGGATCTATGAATTATTTTTACAGTGGATCTTATATTTTTTGAAGGGACCTGGTATAATTAATTACTAGCATATCTAATAATTTCTCATTTGACGGGAAAAAAATGAGAGAGCGAGAGAGAAATGTTATTTTCATTTTTTTTTTCTTACCAAGCGAAACTCTTCCAAGTACAGGCTCCATTGATATATTAATGGATGGAACTCTGAGATCAATCAACGTAATGGAACCAAAATCAAGAATTTTCAATGCTCGAGGATTAGACCATGTTTGAGGGAAATCATTTTTTCAGGAGGAGGGATATGCAAATTCTTATGGTATTATTCCTTAATTAGTTTACTAATTGCATGCTAACCTTGATGTAAACTTCCTACCGTGGGTCTACTCTAAAGGGAAATCTTTTTGCCTTTTTTATTGACCACTTGAGCTAAGCTTCTCGTACAGGTCAGGTCATACACCCTTTTTGGTTCATCAACTTCCGGACTAGTTGGGTATAATAATTGTAGGAGCAGTTTGGAAACGTGTAGAATAATTTTTAAAAAATAAAAAAAATATTATTATAATATATTTATAAATAAAAAATATTTTAAAAAATAGTTACTACTGTATTTTTAAATACCCTTTTAATAGTTTACTGCTTTCAATTGAGAATTTTTTTTTAGTTTGTTTCATGCATGATGTCTCTATAATTTTTCTTATTTTACAGAGCACAAAATAATATATCACCACAACTCAGACAATATGTGGCTAGGGAAATAAAGATTATATTTAAAATTATAAAATGTATTTTATTTTTCTTGATACATGATTTTTATTAATTAAAAATTATAAAATAAGTAATCCTATCCATGCATGATGAATTGAGGGTTTATCATACATTAAATAGGAAGAATTGTTACCTTCCAAGGCCAAAGAAAATTTTTATTTTTATTTTTATTTTTGGTCTTGCATCTTGTTTCATTAGCAAAACTCGGCATGCCACTTATTTCATTTTGTAATTAGTTTCTTCTTCTCGTTTGCCAAAATACCAACACATATTGGATAAAACTCGGCATGTCACATTTTTCATTGCCCTCGAGATTATTTAATTTTTTTAAAATTAATTTGGATGTCCGGGCTAGTTTGCGTGCATCTCGACTAATCTCATGGGCCCTGAAGTTAACGACCATGTAAGTCTCCAATGACCCTGAGATTTGTGAGACTGTTACCTCTAATGAGCACATTATTTAATTTTTGCAACGTGAGTTTTTTGCACCTGATATGGACGCCATGGGTTTTATCGAGGTTTGGGGATGTGAAAAGTAGAGAAAATAGGACTCCAGAAATACAGCAAGCCAGGAAAAGAGATTGAAAAACTAAACAATGTTGTTCACTTGGGCAATTTTTGCTAATGGGAGAACTTCCTATCAACAGAATCTTGGCCTCCTCTCTCTCATCTCTTTAAAAGAAACTCATGTCATATAATTACCGAAATGCCCTCACGTGTACAAACATCAACACGATAGAGTGAGCTGCTCACATCCTCCATACTGAAACGTACAAGCAAAGTAGGGATCCCTCCATGCGATAACTGGACAATGCTGTAGTGGGTACAGGGGATTCAACTGCGACAGGGAGTTCTATAGGATCCTAGTATTGGTAAAAAAAAAAAGATAAAATTAAACGGTATAAAAAATATTTAGAAAAATATCTTAGTTTAAAAAGTCGTAGATAACATACGATATTGACTCTCTCAAATTATAAATTGTTTGACTTAAGATTCAATAAAGAAAGATGAGAGATGGGAGAGAGAAGAAAATGTAAAAAAAAAAAAAGACCGTAGAGACACCAAAATTCCGATGACGACACCACCGGTATTGATGGCAAGATCTCGATGAGATGAATTCAATAATACTAGGGAAGCTCACCAATGATGATCAAAGTAGGCAATATGAGTGGCCTAAAAGGCAAGCGAGTCCCGATATTTTTGGACGGTTTGTGTTACCCACTCTATTCACCGTTTGTGACCTTCGTATGACCCACTCGGTGTGCCTCTAGGGTCATTTTATTTTATTTTTACTTTTTTTCATCTCTTATCTCTTCACAAATTACAAGGAGAAAAGAGAAAAAAACAAACAAAGAAAAAAAGAAAATGACACTAGAGGTAAACGAAGCTCCGATAACGACATCATCAATATCACTGAAAAGATCTCGACAAAACAATTCTAACGACACTAAAGAATGTCACAAACGGTGAACAAGGTGGGCCACACGAGCCGTCCAAAAGTTCCAAGGCTCGCTTATCTTTGGGCCGTTCGTGTGACCCACTCCGATCATCGATGATGGCCTTCCTTGGTATCATTGGGATTCGTCTCGTCGAGGTCTTTCCAGCGGTACTGATGGTGTCATCATTGGAGTTTCTATGTGTCTCCCGGATCTTTTTCTTTCTTTCTTTCTTTCCTTTTTCTTCTTTATTTCCTCTCTTTTTATTGAATCTTGTGTCTAATAATTTTACAATTTGAGATAGTCGCATGTCACACTTGCGACTCGTAAATTGCAGATATCATCTACAACTCTCTAAACTATGTTATTTTCTTAAATATTTTTTATAGTGTTATTTTATCAATTTTTTACTATGTTGGAATCCCAAAGAACTCCTACAAGGGAGGGTACTAGTTTTTTCATGCGCACATGCATTAGTATTCTTGCTTATTAATACCATTTGAAAGAAAAATATTGCCCAATTAACACAATATCATGGTTGGGGATAATGACTTTTTAAGAAGTCGTGGTTGGAAATAACAACTTTTAAAGTAATTGTTAAAATGACTTGGCATAAATTTCAAGAAATATGAAGAAAAGAGAAAAATAAAGAAAGAAAGAGACCTTGAAAAGCACACTAAAACTCCGATTATGACATCATTAGTATTATCATAAAAATCTTGGAGAGATGAATCCAATGACACAGAAAAAAATCACAAATGGTTACTGGAGTGGGTCACTCTCCACCCAGAGGAAAATTAACCACTCACTGTTGTGGTCCACCATTGTTATTGTTTGTGACATTTCTTAGTGTCTTTGAATTTATCTAATCGAGATCTTTCTAATGGTATCAATATGTCATAATAGGAGTTTTAGTGTGATTTTGGGGTTTTTTCTTTTCTTCCTTTTTTTTTCTCTCCCTTCTCTTTTCATTGTAATTGCTCACTTGTCTTTAGATGAAAAATGTGGTTCGCTTCAATCATTGTCAAAATCTTTCTGACTGTATCAGTGGTGTTGTAATAGGATCTTCAGTGTGCCTCACATGTTTCTCTTTTTTGTTTTTTCCTCTCTCTCCTCTCTCTGCATTGTAATTGCTCAATTTCCTTTGGACAAAGAGTTTGGTCCGCTACCTTCATCGTTGGTGACATTCATTGTTGTTATTGAATTTATCTTATTAAGATATTTTTAATGGTACCAATAGTATCGTAATATGAGTTTCAATATGTTTCTAGGGTCTTTTTTTTTATCTCTCCTCTTTCCTTATAGTAATTGTTTATTTGCCTTTGGATATAAAGTGTGGCTAACTTCTGTCATCATTGATGACATTTTTTTAGCATCGTTGAATTTGTTTTGTTGAGGTTTTTTTTATAATACTAATGTTGTTGTAATTAGAGCTTCAAAGTGCCTTCAAAATATTTTTTTATTTCTTATTTATTCTCTCTCTTTATTGAAATTTATGCCAACCTATTTTTACATTTTATTTTTTTATAAAAGTCGTTATTTATAAAAGTCATCATTTTTAGTCGCGACATTTAACAAACTATACTATTTTACTAAATTTTTTCAAAATGTGTTATTTTTTTTAAATAGCGCTGTTTAAAAAGAAAAGACACACTTTTAGATTACTATATGTGTGTGTATATATATTTCTTACTATTAGGTTACTATACTTGTTTTGTTTCATCAATCTTATTTTCCATTTAAATAAAACATTTTTAGTTGAAATATTGTGTCATTCTACTGCGAAGGCTCACTCAATCACATGCTTTAAACAAAATAAAATGCGTGTGTTTTTTTTCTAAAAATATAACCTCTCAAAAAAGTTTTGAAAACAATAGTACATATTTATAGGTCGCGTTGTAAAAAAAACTCAATCAATAGATTTATATTGTTATTTACAACACATCACAACACAACCCAACTATAATTATTATTTTTAAATATATAAGTTTTCTCTTAAAAAACTATTGTCAATTTTTTCTCAACAGTAATCTATTTATATTTCAATAGGATTTCTTAACTTATCATGTTAATTAATAATTATGATAGTATTATTGAATTTTAAATTGACCACACTTAATTATTTTAATTGATAATTATTATAATTATTAATTAATTTAATAAATTAAGAAATCCTATTAAAATTTAAATAGATTATTATTAAGAATAAAATGGCGTTAATCATTTGAAAATCTTACATATTAAAGAATACATAAATTAAGCTGTAATGTAATCAACAGCGCAATCTATTAAAATATAGGATGCAAGAATTATTTATTTTTATATTTTTAAAGTATTTTTTAAAAAATTTGAAAATTTCTTATTTATTTTAAATTAATATTTTTTAGTGTTTTTAAATTATTTTGATATGCTGATATCACTAATTATTTTTAAAAAATATAAAAAATTTATTTTAATATATTTTTAAATAAAAAACATTTTAAAAAATAAATATTTTCATAATTCTAAACATCCAATAATTCGTGGTTTGCCAAAAATCACTCAAATAAATCGGCATAAAAGCGTCAACTTCAAGAAAGCATAGTAGAGGAGCCATCGAGCCGGAGACTAGTGTATCAAATGTTAAAGTCGAGCCGCCAAGAATACATCAACCTCTTCGTTTTCGCTGACGGTTGAAAACTAATCATTAGACCAAACCTCCGCATAACAAAATAAAAAAAAAACCCAACCCACCAATCCCCGCTGGAGAGAGAAAATACCAACAAAACAACTTCCTTTTCCACTACTATTGTTATCGGATACCGGCGCTGTAGGTTTTCTCATTTTTTTCCCCATTTAAATTTAACTTTAATTTAATTTTTGTGATAACAGAGCCCGTTTGTTTTCTTAGTTAAAATTATTTAGAAGTGTTTTAATGGAGTGTTTATATAAAAAAATATTAAATTAATATATTTTTAGTGCTTTATAATTATTTTAATATAATAATTTAAATAAAAAAAATTTTAATTTTTTTTTTAATTTACAGAGTATTCTAAACATAATCTTCAACTTATCGTGACAGAGACGGCTTAAAAGCAGGGAACGGTCATATACGGGTCCGTGAAACCTGCGGAGCTAATTCCGTCCTGGCCACACGGTGACACATAGAAGCTTAAAACTGCACTCCTGTTTTCCGACACATGTACAATATTTACAAGGATCTCGCCACGCGTCGAGTTCATGTCGTTTTTCAGGTACGACTAGTTGGGCTTCGGGGTTAGTTTCATTAAATTGACGGAATCCGGTGTGAAAGATGACGGTGTCCGTGGTGTTCTTGTCAAAAGAAGAACGAAGACAAGGACATAAGTGTCACGTGAAAGGTAGAATAGCTAACTTAGAGCTGGTAGGTGACGTTATTCTGTGCAAAGTCGACCGCTAGAAGGAAAAAGTACAAGCGGCTTTTATTTCATATACTGTATTCTTCTTTTTTGTCACCGTTCATCCTACGTTATTCGTTTGGATGAACGGTTCGATCTTGTCATTGGAAACATAGAGTCACTGTACCTTTCTACACATGATAATTATATGTCTCTCTGACCGCTTTCTTTTCTCTGACCAGAATAGCAACCATAAACTCTCCGATAACAACGTCAGGCGAATTGTCTCAAATAGCCTCACAGAACATCACAATACCAGGCGCTATCCATTTTCAAGTTCGTGGGATAGAAAAAGGGTAAAAGCTCTTCCTCCCTTTGAAATCTTGAAATATTTATTAAAGTGTAATCCGTCTATTAACAAATTATTTGATTGAACTTTAAATTTATTCAAGTTTGAGCTTAGTGATTGCTAATATGATGGCCACTAGAGACTTATATGGTCGTTAATTTCAGAATCTGTAAGATTAGTCGAGGTACGCGCAAGCTGGCCCGGACACCCACGTTAAACTAAAAAAAATAAAATTGATTTTATCATATAATTCATTCAATACTTAACCATATCTTATCCTATATTTCAATAAGTTTAAATATCTTTTATCCATTATAAATCCCTTTACAATACTTGACCATATCTTAACCTATACTTCAATAAATTTAAATATTTTTAATCCATTATAAATCCCTTCACAATATAAAATAAATTATACTTGTAAATTTATATACGAATCAAATATTTTTCTTTTTAGCATAATGATTATGTATGAATTGTGTATAAATGAAATTATTTTTATTAAGATATTTATTGAGTAGATTTTGGAAATGAATGCTATAAATTCAATTGTTAAATCTTGGTTTCGATTTTTCCTAAGCAAGATTAATATTATTATCTGAACAACACGTAAAAAATTGACATAAAGGTAACATTTTGATTGCATGATATACAAATTCTATTTCTAACATTTTAACATGGATACTCGGGAAATAGAAGAGATAAGCTTGTGGGTAGGAGTTTATGAGGGCTAAAATGGTAAAATAATCTGAAACGGTAAGCTCTCAAAAGAGCGAAACGGGAGATAACAATTGAGTGAAGTGAAAAAACGCCCGCGTTTTGGCCGGCAAGGGGTTTGGTTGAACCACCTAACAACCGCCACTACTTTCCTCAACATTTCTCTCTCTTTCTTTACTCCTTCCCATTTTTATTTCTTTTCTCAATTAAAAAAAATTGCATTAGAAGCATCACCAGTAAAATTTATTTTTCCACTATAAACTATAAATTATCGTCCTTAAGTCCTTTTCTCGGTTTTCGAAGCCATACCTTTCTTTTCTCACTCTATCAACTGTTCCTTTTCTTTTCACTCACTCTCTCTACTTCTCTCTCCTCACCTTCCACCGGAAAACAACCGTTTCTCGACGGAAACCGCTTATCTCTCCGGCCTATAGCCCCGTATCTTGCCGGAAAACCACGAATTCGGATTGACTGATTTGTTTAGTTTCGTGTCTCTGACTCGGTTATTGACAACTTTTTTTCTGGATCTCTTGAGGTTGGCTCTGTTTGTTCATGTTTGGCGCGTTTTGAGAGAATGTGGCGTGCTTGATTGGGGTTAATGGCTTCGTTGGAGAAGATCGTGATCTAGGGTTTGGAATTGGTGTATTTTGTTGATTTTAGTTTCGTTTCTGTTGGCTACAATTTGATTAAAACGGAGGCGAATAGAGACCGACTACGGAATGAAATGGTATATGGTTTCTCTTTGCATTAACATTATTAACCTAAGTATTTCTTCACCCTTTTCTGCTTATTTGTTGATGCTCATAACATTTTGTTCAGTAGTTGTGGAATTGTCTTATTCCAGTTTCTATTGGACAGATCTTACACGTTGTTCTAGCATGCACTGATGTTTGTTATTTCCCGAATATTTTTTCTGGAATTTTTAAGATTCTCAGTTTTCATTGATTTGTTAAATTGTTCTTCCTGGTTATTTGATTCTTCGAGGCTTCGTTTTTGTTGCATTTTCTGTTACGCATCAAAGATTATTTGATAATTTTCAGGAGAGCTATTTTTTTTGTGCGCGAGGGTGTTATAATGTTTTTTCTTCTTCTTTTTTTCTAAATGAGTTTTATAATTTATAAAATTTCTTCCTTATTTTTTGAATTTCAATTTAATTTTAGGCGGCTAACAAGTTGTGCATGCGAAGATGACGATGTGATGCTTCCACTTTTTTTATAATTAATCTAATTTTTTAGGTGCTGTAAAAATTGTGAATGAAGTGTGTACGCGTGTATTTGTTGAAAACTTTGACCATGCTTTGATTTTCTGCTGATAAAGATAAAAAGAGTTTGAGTTGAAAAAATGACTGTAAAGAGTTGATATGGTCCTAGATCTAGTTGGGTCAAATTGTACTTTTATTAGCTTGAAATATTCCTCTGATTTTATTTTATTTTTGACTCTCAATTCAACATGGGTCCTGTGAATACACTTTTTTTTTTTTTAATCTTTGATTGGGGCGATAAATGATTAATTGATACGGCCATAATGGTTGACTCTGTAACACATTCTTTGGGGTGGAAATAACTAGGGAGTATTGAATTTCTTTGAGCTATACAATTGACATGAATGCAGGGTGATTTCCTATTGGTGACATTTTCGCAATTTTCAGTTTAGGTGGATTATTTGTTCGGGTGTTTTTTTTTTTCCCATACATTGGTGGTTTGTTTCTAAACTTTGACATGATTTCTTGAATCTTGCATGAAGGGATGATTGGCTGTAGCCCGTTATGAATTATATTGAACAAACCTTTTTTTTATAGCAGAATGCAAATTTCAGTTGAGATAAACAATGCAGATGTTTTGTTTCATGTTTGGGAAAATGCATGATGAAGTTGTGCTTCATGCTGGTTGCATTCATGCATTAGAGGTTTATCTATTCTCGCATCTTCTATCAAAATACATGTAGCACCTTTTTATTTTTTTTTGTATTGGTCACAGATTACTTCTTTTTGTTTTGACAGGTGGAAGGAAGGGTATGCTTGTCCAGAGAAGCTAGAAATGGGCTAGAATACTTGAAGCATAGAAGGCTTCAGCGAATGAAATCAGAAAGTGTCACAGAAACTGTAAGTGTTCCCAATATGATGAGTAGAAGCAGAGGAGATAATTTAAGGGCTTCAGCATCATGTGGTGTTAGGGTACCTGGTAATGCAGAATCATTATCTCGGTCTGCTGGTGCTTCAGGTGGGAAGGATGTGTTTTCAAAGCCAAAGATGGATAAGTTTGACATGAGTAATTTAGAATGGACTGAGAAAATTCCTGAATGCCCTGTCTATTGTCCGACAAAGGAGGAGTTTGAGGATCCCTTGGTGTATTTGCAGAAAATAGCTCCAGAAGCTTCAAGATATGGTAATGGCTCTTCCTGAGTTCAGCTTTTCTTCTAATTTTGATTATAAGAACATGAAAAATTGAACTTCTGGAGACCATAAAATCCTGCTGTTTTCTGATCCAAATTGGTGAAAGCTGTCCTATAATAGTTCTTCCTAAACATTGTTATGTGAAAAAGTAATGTGGTCATGAAAAAGGGTCATTTAAGACAATTTCTTAAAACCTTGTTTACAATGATGCTGATGTGGTCTTGCTGGTCCATCTACCACTGTAAATTGCATGGAAGAAGACCTGCTTAAATAGAGGTTTATGTGAAAATCTTAAAATTGGCTTTTGGTTGGCATATCTTCTCTGTACAAAGCCTGGATATGTCTATAATATAAAAGCAAGCCGGCCATGCTGTCTATTAGTTTTTTTGGTTTCTTTTTTTAGTGAAACAATCTTCTTGTCTTTACTTAAATAACTGTGTGGATCGGAATAGTTCTATTTTCTAAAAAATGAAGAACACCTGAATTCTTAAAATTGGTTTTTGGTTGGCGTATCCTTTCTGTGCAAAGCCTGGATATGTCTATAATAAAAGCAAGCAGGCCATGGTGTCTATTAATATTTTTGGTTTCTTTTGTTGGTGGAACAATCTTCTTGGCTTTGCATTAATAACTGTGTGGATCGGAGTAGTTCTATTTTCTAAGAATTGAAGAACACCTGAATTCTCAATGTTGAGCTACCAGAATGAGAAGCTGGGCACATCTGATTTATGCATTCGCTGCTTCATATAATAATGTAACGGACACATTCTTTCTTCTTTTTTTTGTCAATGTCATCCGAATGTCAAGTGGAAGCACTCTTTGTTCTCATCATAATACAATCCTCTGTGAAATTACACTCGTGGAAATTATAAAACTTAGGGAGCACTGCTGCTTTGTTGTCACCAATGACAGGTTTCTGCAGCCATGTTTTTCTCAATCAAATTAATATGATTCATATCTTCTTCCATTTTTTTTTCTAATGTACAGGTATATGCAAGATTATTTCTCCTGTGAGTGCAACAGTTCCTGCAGGGATTGTATTAATGAGAGAGAAAGCAGGATTCAAGTTTACAACTAGAGTACAACCTCTTCGTCTTGCTGAGTGGAATACTGACGATCGAGTCACCTTTTTTATGAGTGGAAGGTTAGTTTTATTACTTCAAAGAGATATAGTTTTTGACTTGAATGTTCTCTCTGGTTTTAAATATGAGTGGCACTTTTCAGAAATTATACATTTCGTGATTTCGAGAAAATGGCGAACAAGGTTTTTGCCCGTAGATATTGTAGTGCCAGTTGTCTTCCTGCAACATACTTGGAAAAAGAATTTTGGCATGAAATTGCTTGTGGAAAGACAGAAACAGTTGAATATGCATGCAATGTCGATGGTAGTGCCTTTTCATCATCTCCCAGTGACCCGCTTGGAAATAGCAAGTGGAATTTGAAGGTGTTGATTTTGCTTTTTGCTTTTATCATCTCCTGTACTTTATTCTGATAGAGGTTCATCTGCTTAATTTAGGCCAAGGGAAATTTGGAAGTAGTGGAGTTGGTCAGGAGTGCAAAACAAAAACAAAAAGATTCGGGAGAATGCGCAAAGCATTCAGGGTGGGGTTTGGTAGTAAAATGTAAAATACCATTAGCTAATGGATAAAATCAATCCAACTGGAGGTCACAAATCACAATATGAGAATTTGTTTTACATGAGTGTGCAGCATGAGAAACCCTCACTATTACTCTCAGCAGATGTCATTGTAGCAGAGAATGGAGTTCTTATCTTTGGAAGGGTGTCAGAATTCTGGCATTTTGGTTCCTTTGGAGCTTCCTGGGTTGAAAAGTGGGAACCATACACTTGATCTCTGCTGATAGCCTGATACATGTCTGTTGCCACACAGGATAAGACTATTTTATTGTAGACTGGAGAAATTGTGCCCACTAGGGACACAGTAGTTTATAGTAGACTCGATATATTTTGTTCCTTTGTGAATAAAGAGGAAAATATTTTAAAAACAGTGTTCTCCTTTTTACAGTATGTCTCCTTTATTTGGGAAAAAAAGGGAAAATATTTTAAAATAGCTAGAAAGATCATCCCCTCTAGCTTCCCGCTTAAACCCCCTTCCTCCCTATTTTAAATTATTATTCTACTGCCGTGGACCTAAAGTTGCTTGTTGGGAAAAAATAGTTCACTAGTTACCATAATTGACTCTGAATAATGTCATTTCTTTATGTTTCTTGAGTTGCACGTACAGCCACTACCAATTATTGTATTTCATCTTTGTTTGTGATTTCAGAATCTTTCCCGGCTGCCGAAGTCCATTTTGCGCCTTCTGGGAACAGTTATTCCGGTAACTACTCAATATTTTCTTTTCCATATTTGTTAGTGTACTTGATTTCCCTTGTTGACATAGCTTGCACTTATTTCAGGGGGTAACCGATCCTATGCTTTACATTGGAATGCTGTTTAGTGTGTTTGCTTGGCATGTAGAAGATCATTATTTGTATAGGTATTATTCATACACAATGCTTGTTGAGTTTCAATGTATTCTCTTGTATCCTTTTCTCTGCTTTATTTCTAGTGTTGATAAATTGTTTTGTTAATATTGATTCACCTTTCAATTTATTTACTGTTGTGGCAGCATCAACTACCATCATTGTGGAGCGTCAAAAACTTGGTATGGAATTCCGGGTCATGCTGCTTTAAAATTTGAAAAAGTGGTCAGAGAACATGTGTATAGCCATGATATTCTATCCACTGATGGGGAGGATGGAGCTTTTGATGTACTTTTGGGGAAAACAACTCTGTTTCCTCCGAATATATTGTTAGAACATGACATCCCAGTTTACAAGGCTGTGCAAAAGCCCGGGGAGTTTATAATCACTTTCCCTAAAGCTTATCATGCGGGATTCAGCCATGGTAAGATATTTTTTCTTTCAGCTGAGTTGATAATAGTAAGATTTTTAAATGTTTTTTAAACATAACATCCAAACACGATTTACAGTAGAATGATTCTTGTATTTTTCCTTCTGTATATTTGTAGGTTTCAACTGTGGTGAGGCTGTGAACTTTGCAGTTGGTGATTGGTTTCCTTTGGGGGCTTTAGCGAGCCAGCGCTATGCACTACTCAACAAAGTTCCTCTACTTCCTCATGAAGAACTTTTGTGCAAAGAAGCAATGCTTCTTTATACAAGTCTGGAACTTGAAGATTCAGATTATTCCTCTGCAGACTTGGTTTCCCATAATTGGATTAAGGTGTCTTTCGTGAAACTGATGCGATTCCACCATTTTGCTCGCTGCTCTGTAATGAAATTGAGAGCACGCACTGGCATTTTGCCAAATATGAATGGGACAATCTTATGCACCTTATGTAAACGAGATTGCTATGTGGCATTCCTTAACTGCAGCTGTGACTTGCATCCTGTGTGCCTTCGACATGGTATAATTTGCTTCATATCTTCCATAGACAACATATAAGCCATCTCTTCTTTATATGATTAGTCATTTTTTATTGTCTTTTAATCACTTTACAATTGTGCTGGTTGCACTGTCCAGATTTCTCTTCACTTGACTTCTCATGTGGGAGAAATTACACACTGTTTTTGAGGGATGATATTTCCAACATGGAAGCTGCAGCCAAGAAGTTTGAGAAGGAAAATGGCATATTAGAGGAGATTAGACGGCAAGCAAACATTGGTGATGATTTGTACTCTTATCCATTAACCATTAAGTTTCATAGTGTTCCTGAGGATGGGTACACTCCTTATTGCGGTAAAAGCTTTGATTTTAATTCTGAAGCTCCTGTGATAAGTCGGGAATGTTTGCAAGAGTTTAGAGAATCCAAAAACAAATATGGCACTGAAAATTTTAGACCTGAATACTCAGAAGCGTCCGTTTCTTGTGCTGCATCTACTCTGTGTTCTCTGGGAGAGCCAGTTGAAAGCTTTTCTACATCTGACAATGTATGATTCACCTCTCTTATTCCTAAATGTGGCAAGTCCTACTTAAGATGCTAGTAGTGAAAAATGAGGTGTTTTTAACATTATGATTAATGGATTTTGTTTCTATTTTCTGCAGGGAAAGGTGCAGGCTGATTCCAATGCAGGGAAACTTGATTCTAAAAGGTTATTTGAGGAAGGATTGCACCGCAAACATGGGTCCTCGGTATCCTCTCTATCACATGATGAATTCCTGAGAACCCAGCAAAGTAATATTTGTGGGTTAGAGGCTAAACCCAGTGTTGATGAACAAAGTGATGATTCTGACTCGGAGATATTTAGGGTTAAGCGCCGGTCTTCTCTGAAAGTGGAAAAAAGAGTTGTGAATGATGCTTCATCTTCAAAGAATTATGAACACCAGGTATGGTGGTATATAACCTTGCACTGTGTATATGGTAAATTCCTTTCAAGTCACTAACTAATCCCATTGGTTTAGCCATCTTGTCAACAGGTTTAGATTAGGAACTTAACATGTATTTAAGATAAAATTAACTCATACATCGGAGAGTTATCGGATTATATAAAGATAGATTGAGCCATTAACCCATGCTTTATACTTATACTTCATCTCTTATATCCTTGTGTTTTAAGGATTCTCAAGTGGTTTCTTTTGAATTTTATGAATTTTTTCTTGCTCTCTCTTTTGCATTCTTTTTTTTTCCTTTTCCAATATACTTTACCTTTAAAAAGCAAACAACGTCTGAATTAAAGTAGTATCTTTCCCTGATATAATTTTCTGGTGTCTGATTGAATCTGGGTTATCAGGTAAAAGGATTTTGGAGGTTCGCTTATGGTTTGAAACAAATGATCACGGAACTGTTTACTCCTTTTCTTTATTGTTTATCATGGAAGTGACATTAGATTGTTTGAATTCTATGGCAATGCATAGTGTTTTATCCCAACTTGCACTCATTCCCAACTTGCACTCATTAGCCTAGCATGGAACCATAAATTAAATGTTAAAGTAAATGTTAAAGGATGAACTAGTCGTGCTGAAAATTAGTTTTCCTGAACTATTATGCTCCAATTTTGTTTCATGCTCGTATTTTGGTCATTTAAACAGGGGCTTAAAAGACTGAAGAAACTCCAACCTGAAGGAAGATATGGGCAAACAACTTCATCTGAATGCTGCAGAACTGACGAATCAAATCGCAGTTCTACTTCAGGTTCAGATTATAAAGAAGCACCAGAGAGTGCTTCAAAGGACAGGTTTGCCAGGGGAAGTATTATTCCAATCTCGATCAAGTTCAAGAAGTTGATCAATGAGGAAGCAATGAGTAGACAGCGAGAACAACACAGAAGGGACAGGTTCCAGGATGAATTGGGAAAGACTATGAGGAAACCCCCCCCTATAGAGATTGGACCAAAGCGTCTTAAAGTCAGAAGCCCATCATTTCTAGGTTCAGAGAGCAGGTTAGATTGACTTTATGATCACATGATTGATGGGAAAACTGGTTGGCCGGCCTCTGGAGTATTATCTAGAGCCTGACTTCGCTAACATTTTTTTTTTTCTCTAAACGGGGTTCTAACAACACGGAATATCCAAAAGATTGATTATGGGAGCAGCAGCGGCAAAGATTAACCAACTCTAGGACACACTTTCATTCTTTGTGCAGGCCTCGAATTGGGGTACTTTGCACGGATGTTGATTCTTCGGGTTCTCATGCCTGGGTGTTTTTCCGTCTTTTGGCAGGAGAACGAACCTGCTAGCTGAAAGTAGAATGTGATTAGTAACTGTAAATTCGTTTTTAACAGTCAAATTAATTCTTGCAAGGAAAGTGGGTATTCCACTGCTCCTTAATTTAAAGTCAAGTCTGCTGCTTCCTCAGGTTCTTTATTCTTTTTGTAGCAATGGACAACTTGAATAAATGTAGGGAAGTATTCTCTCTCTCTCTCTCTCTCTAGATCCGAGTCATGCTTTGTACATTGTTTGATGTTTTGAATTTGTTATATTTTTTCAGCTCATAGCCATACCATTCATTACAGGGTTCTCACTATCTTGATTACTACTACTGTCTATGCCACTTGTATTCATGTTTGTATGTTAAGAACAGACTGAAGGCAGACTGAGGGCATGCTGACATGACAATTGGCAGCGCTGCATGTGTCAACCAGACCCGTTTGGATGTGAATTTATTCAGAAGCAGGTGGGCCACAAAGGTCATATGTTGTTCCTTGTCTTTTCAAAAAAGAAAAAGAAAAAAGAAATGGAAAAATGTTGTTTGTTCACGAAAGCTGGTAATGCCTGGGGAATCTTGGGCGCTTGCAAGTTCCTTTCAGAGAGGCAGCAAATGAACTAGTTGTGCAGAAAACCCTCCTTTCCGGCCTGGACTGCCTGCTTGTAGAATTAACGAGTAACAATAGGCTTATTGAATTGAATGAATGTGTATGCTATGATGTGACGATTGGCCGTGATCTGACGACTCCAGTTCATGTTGTGTCTATTTCAAATGATGAAAATAGAGAAGTTGATAGCTATTATTCCCTGAAATTTCTTATCTCCTGTCCATCTGTTTCGACGAGGGCACACAATTATGTAATTGCCGTCATTAAAACCATGACGACTTCAAAGAAGTTGACGAGTTATAGTGATTGGGACTTGGGATGGGAAATAAAGAGATCGGAAAAGAGAGGCCACAGGGTGGAAAGTAATTAATTCCTCTTGTCATTTGAATAATTGGAGAGGAGATGGAAAGTTTTCCAGACGGGCAAATTACAAGATGAAGAAGCACGTTCAGTTCAGTTTTTCCCGATTTTTCTATCTCAATCCTTATATTTTGGACCGGTAAGAAACGTGATAACCAATGTGCACAGAGCCACCATTGAACCGCAATCATAAACACAAGCATTTAATCATTTTTGGGCTCTACATAATTATACGCTTCCATTCCTAGAACTTTTTTTTGCTTCTAATCATCTTACATTAGCCCAATTTTGAAACATTATTTTAATATTTATCTATTAAAGATTTCTTTTGAGATCATCAGATCAATGAAATATCTGATGAGGTGATTCCTAACCAAATGGGGGTATGTTCATGGGAAAACATTGGAAACCATGTTTTTCAAAGGGTGGGATGCAATGTGGCACTTCGTAAGGTGGAATTGCCAACTCTATAGGGTGATAATCCAAGAGGATGGACTAGGAAGTGTAAATAATTCTTCAAAATGCTCTTTAATCCAGTACATTAATGGAAGGCTGAAATTTGGTATGAAAGTCTCTTATCAGGCAATGATGATCTGGCTAATTGGTAAGAATTCACAAGGTCTATTTGCACAAGGTTTGGTATTAGATAAGACTAGATTTGTTGCCCATGTTTTATCGCCAGCCAGGTAATTTTTTTTTATGTAATAAAAGAATATTAGGTACAAAAAGGTTAAATTAGTAATTTAAATAATATAAAAAAAAACTAACTAATAAAACAAAATAACAATGTTAAAGGTAAAAAAACCAGACTTGAGCTTCATCGAATTATTAAATAATTCAATGTTGAAGGGTGAAACTAAAAAAAATTATTTTTGAAAAAAAAAACACAAAAAAACCTTGTTAATTGGGTGAACTCGTAAGCTTTGCAACCATGAATATAAGATTAATATAGTCTCATATAAAGAAAAACAGGGAAAAAAATTTGAATGATGAAATTAAAATAAATAAATAAATAAAAAATCAACCTAAAACTTGTGATTCTAGTTATGAATCCAATTTTAACCCTAAGGAAAACTGTAAAAGATACAAAAGAAGAACTACAAAAAAAGATAAAAAAAATCAAGCAAATTCGGACGAACTTATTAAACCTGGTTTAATCTCTAAAACTCACAATTCGTGAAATCATGTATAAGTTTAATAAAAAAACTTCAAAATAAAAAAAATATAGAAAAAAAAGAATAAGGATAAAATTTGATAGAAAAAAAATCCAAGGAGAATGAAATTGTAAAAAAAAGATTTTAAAAATTATCCAAAACAAAACAAATAACAATAAAAAGGAACCAAATTCGAAAGATTAAAAAATTATAGGGGGTGAAATTGAAAAAAAAATTATAATTTTATAAATTATTAAAAAAACAGTAATAAAAAAGACATGAACTAAACGTGAAGGATAAATAAATTGTAGGGACTAGTTTGAATTCTTGAAAGGGTAGACATTGAATTAGAGGTTGTGAGAGAGAAAAAGAAAAAAATTATCATCAATGTCAAACCCAAGACGTGTTAGAGGCACACACCATCCCATTATGTTGTGGGCGCTGAAACCTTCCAAACATTGGTATGAAAAGTGTCGATTGGTCATAGACATTAATTTTAGGGTTAAATTAATAATATTATTGTGAAAAAAAAACAAAATGACCAATTTAAACCTATATAATTAAAAAAAAAACAATTGTGTTAGGATAAAAAATCACTTTGTCCTTAATGCCTAATTAAAATATTTAACAAGACAATATTATCATATTCGTGGTAAACAGTAATAACTATACTTATAAGAGAAGAAAGATTTTCTTAAAAATTAAAAGAAACGAGGAAGTTATTTTTTTAATGTAATTAAATAAAATCATATACTCTTTTACAAATCAGAAATAATGAATCCAGTTTGCATAATACATACTTGACAAATTAAAGCAATTTGAATGCTAGTTAATATGAATTACAGACATAAAAAAAATAAAAAATAAAAAATAAAAAAGGTATTTGAGACTGCAGTTGCAGTTATTTTTTAAAGTATTTTTTATTTGGAAATATATTAAAATAATATTTTTTTATTTTTTAAAAAATTATTTTAATATCAATACATAAAAATAATTTTAAAAACTAAAAAAAATATTAATTTTTTTAAAAATATTTTTAAATCACAAAAACAAAATACTAATACTAACATCAAAAAAGACGATGGCATTGTTAATTTCTTGTACAGGCAGGCATTAACTAGTAACCAGAGTCTGGAGCTCTATATTAGGTGGGCCAAGAGCTACTTTGAGGTCAATGGCCCATCAAGATTTTATAAAATTTGGATCCAACTCGCTGTAGTTTGTGTCCAGGATAGACAAGTAGGTCCATCCCTAGTCCTTTTTCAGCGCTGGAAATTGTATTTGTGGTAACTTCCTCCTTGTTTTCACATATCTTCCCATCTTTAAGAATTTATATTTTCTTTCCTCGGTTGTTTTTTTTAGAGTGATCTTAGGATTTTTTTGGGGGGTAAATGGGGTGATTTAGGTTTTAGAATGTTTTAGGGGTATTTTTTTGTTAAAATAAAGTGAAAATTAAGCTTTGAGGGTAAAAAAAACTAGGACCTAATTTTTCCAACGGAGGTGGCCGAAAGATTGTTACAGTCAAATAAAATTATTGAGATTTTAATTTTTATTTAAAACTTGCCTTTTAAATTATAATATTTTTTTCTTTAAAAAACATGCTACTAATAAAAAAAATGTTTTTGTCCAACAAAATAAATTAATAAGAAAATAGGAACTTTGCCTCAAAAAATGAATCTGAACTTGGACTTCATATTACTGTGAATATTTATTTTTATCATCTTGTATTATTTTTTTTATAAAAAAACAATATTGTTAATAAAAAAGATATTTTTTTATCAAAACAAAAAAAAATTTATGAATAAGGAATGAGGAATTAAAATTAAAAAAATATATTGTCTCCTCCATAGTTTAAAAATACTTCAAGCTCTTATAAATATTTATTTTAATTATCATATAATATGAAATAAAAAATAGCCTTTAAAACTGCCATAATATAAAGAGGAAAAGATTGTTTGCAATTATGCGGGGCCATATATAGTTCTTGTTTGGTGGGAACCTCCATGCTTCTTTACCTTGATTTCCACCATATTTCAGTTTGATTGGGCTGTGAGGTGTACCATTCTCTTTCCTACAATCATTTCCCCCTTTCTTGAAGAGAATAAAACTGTGAGGGGAACAAAGGAAATTTTAGTTGATGGGTTCCCGTCAAAATCTAGAAATTTTCTTTCCGTCATCAATCTCTCTAGATTTGCAGGGAGCTTATCAAAGCTTCCCTTTGCTCCAAGTCGCTGCAAAATATTCAAAATGTTTCCACTCATAGTTCATGTGTGAATAGGAAGCTATGCCTTTTGCTGGGACTCAAATAGTGAAAAGGAGGCATTTGCTACTTTTCAAGTCTTAGTTTGTGAGATTTGCTTGTTCATTCAAGGAAAAAGCTACCAGGAATCATTTCTCTTTCAAGGTATTCAAAAGGTCTAAATATTTGGGAATATAGTATTCAAGTCTTCCACTAATTACACTTTAAATTTTTTAAAAACCTCATCAAGAAAGTAGCCAGCTAGTGTCGATTAAGTTTGAAATGACCATAGCCAGTTGTATCAACTACTTTAGCACAACCTGTTGATTTGTCGCATGCAATATAATTAATCATGGAAAATAAATCCATGACTTAGCTAGGTTTAGGCTGCAGCCCTACCTAGCTAGGGATTTAATATCCTAAATTAATTATATTTCACTAATATTGTGCATATATATATACATTTACAACGATTTTATGCATGCTAGAATCTTTGTTGTTTCAAGTTCTACTTCAAATATTCGATGTATAAATAGAAAAGAAATGCTTGGTTAGAATATATAGTTATAGCAAGAAATTCGAAAGTTTCAATACGTCCCTAATTCCAGCATCATGGTGTCTTTATTCAAGAAAATACTTTCTACATAAAGCAAATATATCTTATGAAATGATTGACGTTGCAAAACATATATCCCTAGATTTTTTAATTATTAAGTAATAATTCATCCAATTTATAATGGCGACCTAAATGAAATATTAGCCTCCAATCTATATAATATTCAAAGATTAGGGCGGGGCTTCAACTAGTCTTGAGAAATATTCAAAGCCTAGCAAGGTAAATCATGATCACATCGTTGCTGGGACTTATGGCTTCGAGGATTGAGATTTTCAAGATTGTGACATCATGAGATGTCTTATGAAGTCAAGACGGTGATCATAATGTAATTATGCTTTAATATCTTGGGGGAAATTGTACAAACACTTCCATATTGATGCAATCACATTTGCACAATGAGGAGCTCGAGACAATTACTCTTTTACCAAAGGAGTAGTGTACTGTTAACTATATATATATATATATATATATATATTTCGGTAATATCAACGTTATCTCAAAAACGAGTTAATTCACAACGGTTCATTTGGGTTCGTATTGGGTCGCATTCTAATTCAAATGATAATTTTTAAAAGATCTATATATCTCAAAAACAAAATTCTAGCACTCTTTTACCAAAGAACAGTGCTAGAATTGATAATTTTTAGAAAATCATTGCGCATTCTAATTCAAATGAAAGCATACAAGATCTTGAGTTGGCAGGTTTTTTCATATGGTTTAACTCTTGGAAATAGCTACACATTTATAAATAGTATAACATCATGTATCTTGCTCTGTAATTAATACAGTAAGGAGTACTGAGGAAAGAAAATGGAACCGCCATGCATTCAGTATAAGATAACCAAGCAGCTGCTTAAAGTATAATATTGATCAAGTTATTAATGCAAGATTCCTCCCTTGACCTCTAAATACATCTATAGCCTAGAAGTTTTGTGCTGACAAAATTAGATGCTTCTACACTGCACATGTACATAAAAAGAATCCCTCAAAACATGCAAATGCTCAAAACTCTAATATCTTGTTACCGAGGAGAGGTTGACATTGATCCCATTCTTAGTTATAATATAATCCCCACCTTCATTATGTAATAAACTCGGTTGCTTCTGCAGAAAACAAGATGTCAGTACTATTCTATTTCTGCTCGATCGCAACTACAAGTTGCATAGTATAATTCTTAACTAGAGATATGCACATAAACAAACTCGAAATAACAAGTTAATGTAATATAATTTTCGTACATCGCTTCCAATGTTGTCGGGAACCCTAGGAAAAACCAGATTAACAATATTTGTCATTGTCTTTGCCATAACTTTTAATTAATACTCTTCCTTTGTTTTATACAATTTTGTTTTTGCTTGGGTGTTTTTGAGAGATCAAATGTCCTTTTCTCCTTGGAGATCTCCATGGTATCTTGTTGATCTCAAGATAGACAATAAGGCGATGTCTTGATGTTAGTTTAATGCAGTCAAAGATGGAAAAGAAAAAACATATAATTAGGTCAATTTGTGACCTTCCTCATCACCCACAAACCAACAAAAAAAAACTCAGCACTCCATGTTAACTCATATGATAGTCTTGAAAGGCTTATTTTGTTTAGTGGAAAAATTTTGGAACTCAATATGAGATGGTTTTTCTCCCTGCATTGGTTAGATTCTTGAGGATTGTTTTTCTTTTCCTTTATAAATCCTTCAATCTTAGATGCGCTTGAGATTTGATGTGAGTTAATTTGGCACAATCTCAGTCAATTATTTTGTATATTAAACTAGCTAGATGGGCCAAAGCAAACGATTCTCATATACTGGGCCAAGTTATTTCATCACGGGCCTGGGTTCATGAAGCTTTTTCTTTTTTCCAACTCTCTTGCAAAAGAAATAAAAACAAGGAATTATCCCTTGGCTGACTCCCAAGATTTTCATTTTTCATAAATCTATCTAAGATCCCAAGAGAATATTGTTATTTGAACAAAAAAAAACAAAAACCAGAAGGTTATTTCACCATATTGAATGAACCATGCATGGACCTTTTTAAGAGCTCAGTACGAAGGGATATGTCTTAAAAGAGAGCTTTGGACATCTGTGAATGAAGGAGAAGTGGGCACCATTTCTTATCCAGAAGCAAAGTTAAGGATGGATGACCCAAAGAGAAAGGGAACCAAAAGAAAAAGTTAACATGGCGATGGTAGCGCTCACCCATGCTCATACGCAAAGCCCCTTAAAGAAAACAAAAGCTTGGCATCATCTCTCTTTCTATATGCCCAGCATAACTGATCCTTTTTTTTATCATTAAAAGGGGTGAAAAAAAAAGAACTTTTGTTTCTCTCAAGCTGTGCATATTGAGGATTACATCTTTAATTTCTATTTCGAACTTGTCCAAATCTCTTTTATCCAACGGTTAAATACATTCAAAATCTTCTTTTCATATATTGCATCTCTGGCAAATTAAATCTTATAAAGCAATATCTGATTGAACCCTATATCCATTAATTCTTTTAATTTATCTCTGGGGTTTCTTCTCTTTTCTATCTCTTCTCTTCTTTATTTTTGTTTTTTTTATTTGGTAAAAGGTTCGATATATACGTGTGTGTATTCTGAGCTGGATATAATTTTGCTTTGGTGCTTAATTATGTGAACTCTTATTTTTTTATTATATCATTAAGTAAAAATAATTTTTAAAAAATAAAGTTATTAAACCTAATGGAGTTCACGATTCGGTTATGTATTTGACAAGTTAAGTCGTGAAGTCTAAGTTGATCCAATATTTCATCATTTTAATATTAAAAAAAGATATTATCTTGAAATTTTTTTAAAGTCAGACCATGTTTTTTACTAGTTCAGGTTACTTTTGGATTCGTCAAGTTGACTAAGTCATGTTGGGGGAACTCTTATGATGATTAATTTTAAACTTGAGCTAGAAAAGGAGTCGGGTTGGGGAGTTTCAAGGTTGACCTGCTAGGTGGGGCTTTTTTTTCCTTCAATTTTTCAAAAATAATATTTTTCATTTTTTTTCTTTCAATTGAATCTTTTTTGTCTATTTTTCTTTCTAATTTCATCTTTCAATATTTGGTTGAATTTGAATTGATATTCATAATTTATTTTGGTTTCCTTTCTATAATGTTATTACAGTCTTAAAGAAATATCTTGATATTTGATTAATGCTAATTTCCTTGAGTGTCTATTTGATTAATGCTTATATCTCAAACATGCATGCGAAGACGTTTCTTGAAGCACATTGTATTTTTTCTTTTACCTAAAGACTAAAAATTAAAAAGACGAAGAAGAATGAATACAGTATTAATTAATAATAATAATAGTTGGATGAGAAATTTTATGGTGCTCAAGTAGTAATTAGTGATATCCTCTTAGTTACTTCATAGAAGTTAATCAAAATAAATTATAAAGTCTAATTCCTAATCAATCCAATGTTGAAAGATGAAATTATAAAAATAATCAATTAAGAAAAAAACACAAAAAACCTAGAGTCAACCCAAATTAATTTGCAAAATAGGTCATAAGATCAAGATAACTTTATAAAAATAAAATTAAAATAAATTATGAAGTCCAGTTCCTAATCAACTAAATGTTGATGAATGTAATTAAAAAACAATCAATTAAAAAGGGACAAAAAACCCGAGTTAAGCTAGTGTAATTCACCAAACTCATGACCCGAGTTATGAAACTATAATAACCTCATAAAAAATAAAAATAAATTATAAAATTCAATCTCTAATAAAACCTGAAATCTAATACCGGAGGTTTAGAAACAAATTAAAAAAAAAACACTTTGTGAGAAGGTGAATAGTGATTTAATCTTATCGTATAGTTTTTGTTAATTATGAAGCTAAATTCCTAGTAAATTTAATATTAAAAAAATAAAATTGAAATAATAAAAAAAAACAACAAAGTAGAAGAAGCATTGTAGAGGTGAACAGTGCTTGATGTTATATATATATATAACAAAGCTTGTTTTGTTTATATATATATATATATATAGATATCTATCTTTTTTGAGAACAAAAGGTCCTGTTTCTCACCTGTATCATTATCAAAATGAATAATCAAATACAACATTCCATGGGTTTATAAATTCAAGACAATATTAGTGGACGCGAAAGAATTAATCCTGCCCCACTTTTTTTTATTTTTTTCAATGCAAGTCAAAAGCTAACACCTTTTGGTTGATTTTTGGAAGTACTTAATTGGGTAATTCAGTAAGTATGAAATGATTAATCAGTAGAGTACAATGATATACCGACAAAAAGAGGTAATCAAAGGGCATTGCCAAATTTACGAATGCACGTTCATTAACTTATATATATATATATAGAGTAACAGAGGGAGAATATTATTAAGATTTAACTACAAATTGATTAAAAGAAAAACTTACAATGAAAAAAGAAAATAAACAATAAAAAATATTAATCCTGAGCATTAAATTACCTTAATACACAATATCAATACATGTATAAGCAAGATTTTAAAATTTAACATAAAGTCATCGAACTAACAATAAAAAATTAAATTATAAATTTTATCCTAATCACGATTAATAATATTAAAAATTAATTTGTTGTATATAATCCAAATAAACCACAAGATACTGTAACAAAGAACAAAGGGTATAAATAACTTTGCACTTAAACTTTCTACGTACGTACCAAACGATTCCATTCCTAGAAAAAAAAAAGGTTGAACAATCTTTGGCATACGCCGATTATATTCAATAAATGATTCCATTATGCATGTTCTTCATTCAACTTATTATTATTCGGAGTCATGAATGCCACAAGCTATCAATCACACTAACGAAAACGTATTAATTAATCTTACATGAAACTGAAAGATCAACAAGTTGATTCCAATTAAGGACAGAATCAAATTGTTTCCAAGCTCGATCGATCATACATTAAATTTTCAAACAAGGACTAACTAATGAGAATAAGAATCATCACGAGAGTTTGGCGTTTCACATTTATATGATTTAAAACAAAATCATTTAATTATAAACACACACACGCACGCACATAGTACGTAGTGAAGCAGAAAGCAGGAGATAATTAATTTAGCATGTAATATGACTGTGACTTCACCTAAAATCCAAGTTCTCCATATAAGATATGGAATTATGACTCTTAATTTGTTATGCTTATTGAAGGATCATATATATATAAACTAAGAATATTAAAGAATATTCTTAGTTTATATATTCTTTAATTGGGAAGAGAAGAACGTACAATCAAGGGATTAAAGAATATTAAAGACTCATTAATTTCTAAGTTTGGATATCATATTTGAAATGGAAAATAATAATATCATTTCAAAATGAAGACTTGGGGGATAAGAGGACATGTTACACTCTCATTGCTTGACATGCATGTGGAATCTAAGAAATTATTGAGATCAATATACTTTACTTATTGGATTTACAAGCTAAATAATATATTGAATTAGATAGTGATGTTAACCAACTAATTAAGTAAAGAGGACAATAAATTATTATTATTTAAAATACATAATTATTATGTCATTTCAAAAATTAACAATTGTTGGATTATATTTATTTAAGTGATAATTACGTTGTAAAAATTAAGTGATAAATATCAATTTAAATACTCAATATTCAATGACTATCTTTTGTTACATGCACAGTATTAAAGCTCCCACCCTCACCTTTCTATGGTTTTATTTTTTATTATAGATATAGTGATGCCAGTGATTGTTTTAGTGGATAATATCAAGGATAACAAATTAGTATTAAAATTAAAATTAAATTAATTGCACAAATATTATTCTTAAACACAAATTAATCCCATAACAAATATATAGAAAACAAATTAACTTCAATATCAAAATATTTCTTTTCTAATACGAGTTGACCACTATATATTTTTGTTAATCATATGCTCTTGGGTACGCTATTTCTATCTTCCTTTTCCTTTATAGATTTATTTAATGCTAAATCTTATACTTTTTTTTTAGAATTTATATCCATTCTTTTTTAATTATAAATAGTGTTACTCAAACAATGGTGGGAAATTTGTCTAGTTGATATGGAATCATAGATATATAATTTGGGTTTAGAAGAGGGAAAACATAGATGGTACTAGAGCTACAAACTCAATAGCCTTGATTAGAGTAGTAAAAATATTATTCAAGCCTAAATTTCTCTCTCGAATCGGCTAATGATATATTAACACTAAACCTTTTCCTTTTTTTATGATCAAGGAGATTTGCTCACTCCATTAACTCTCAAATCAGTCCAATTTTTTAGATTAACAACTGGATAATATTTAGTTTCATTAAATGTACAAGCTAGTCCAAGAATTGAATAAAAAAGACAACCCATGTTGTTCCAAGAGAGATTAATTAGTCACTTGTTACTAATCCTTTTGTCAGAAAAAATGGCCATTAATGCCGCTCACGTACGCTTGATGTTTCTTTTTAATTGGAAAGAAAATCAAGAGTGAGTGCGTCCACATAGAGGGAGTACCAATCTAAGAAAATCTATGTCCTTGTTGTTAGATGAATTTATCGGCTGAATACTATACAGAGTAGGTAGTTAGGAGCTGATTTCTTCGGGGATGTGCGTAAAGGTCCATTTTCCTGTGATCCTAAGCAAACTTTAGCCCTTTAGTTTGTATGCACAGTACTTGTATTCTTCATTGATTATTTGGGTTAGAGAAGAACAGAACAGATATATCATTAAGTCATTTAGATAACAGTAGTTTGATTAATATTAATAGTTTGATTAAATAATAGCTAGGTAGATTGCTAATTACTTTAACTATTTTGAAAACTTTTTTAATTGCAAGCCAGACATATTCTTGTACGTGGTAATTAATTAATTAATTAATTTGGCAATGTCAAAGCTCCCTTCCTCTGGAATACATACGCCAGTAGGCATTAGTACAAAGCTATACCTACAGTGGTCTAATAATTCTTGAAGGACCAGCCATGTAATTATAATTAGCATATATAGCCATAGAAAGAGACTGGGTTTCTCACGAGAAAACACCATGGCAATGATGGCGATTCGAAAGTTAAACAGAAAAGAAGTAATTGGTTATGAAGATTGGATTTTGATAATGGATCACAATGAGTGGTTTAATAAATTAGGAAATTAACAAACCCTAGGATGTGAAAAAGTAGTCAATATATCAATATATAATCGTGCTTATGGGCTATATATTTATAATTGGTTGGAATTTTAGGGTTTTGTGAAAAGTAGCACCCACCGTGGTCTGAGTCCAAAGTAGAGTGTGTGAAATAAAAAGTTTAGTATGAGTTGTTGGGTAAGAAATGCACACGTTAGAGTTCACAAGAGAAAGAACATATAGCAGCAGCAGCAGCAGGAGGAGGAGGAAGGAATCAAGTCCCAAACTTAATTTATTTACTGTTCTCCCTTTCTCACCCTAGCTAGCTGGTTCCCTACCCGCACGTCCACAAAAGAAACACCCTCTTCTTTCTCTCTGTCCCCTCCTCTTCCTATAGCCCCTCAAGTGTCATTTTCTCACATATACTTCACACAAAAGAAACAACCATTCACTTCATACCTTGTCATTTCTTCTCTCCCTCATCATCTCAATCTCGAACCCCTGCAACTACTCCCCTCAATTTGATCCAAAGAGAGAAAACCCATCAGAAATCTCACCTGAAAATCTCTCAACCCTTTTGCTTAAATTGTCCATGATATAACCGTCTATATCTTCATCTTAATTTCTTGATCCATAACAAATATACTCTCCTACTGCACTGCACTTACAAGAAAACGTAAGACAATAAGACAAATTAAAGAGGAGATAATTAGGAGACCTAAAAGGGCTTGTTTGGCTGCTTAAAGATGGAGCTATTCCCAGCACAACCAGATTTATCTCTTCAAATTAGCCCACCAAACAGCAAACCCACATCAACATGGAGGAGAACAGAAGAAGAGATGGATTTGGGGTTTTGGAAGAGAGCTTTGGACTCAAGAAACTCTATGTCTCCAATGGCAAAACCCGATAGCTGTTTTGAGCTCTCGCTATCTAATCCAAGGGTTTCAGAACCTAACTCCAACCATTTTCACAATAGCTTGCAAAATACTAACAATTGTAATGGTAACAGTCTTTTCCACTCCTTTCAAAAAAACCAATACACACACCCCCATCACAAACAAAACCGCCTCCATAATCATCATCCAGTACTCTTTCAGCCGCAACAACAAGAAGGGCTAAGCCAAGAGCTTGGTTTCTTGAGACCCATTAGAGGGATTCCTGTCTACCAAAACCCTCCTCCTTTTCCTTTCTCTCAACAAACTTTAGATAATACTTGCTCTCAAGATGCTTCTTTGGCTACTACTAATAACACCAGTGCCACTACTTTAAGTCCATACCGGTCTCAAGGGTTGATGAGATCAAGATTCATGTCAAGGTTTCCGGCTAAAAGAAGCATGAGAGCACCAAGGATGCGTTGGACTACCACTCTCCATGCTCGCTTTGTTCATGCTGTTGAGCTATTGGGTGGCCATGAAAGTATATGCTTCATTTTGTTTCTTTCTTTTTCTCTAACCTTCTTTTCTAGCTTCTCCTTTTTATCTTTTCAGAATTTTTTTCCTTTCTTCTTTCACCTTTCTTGTTCATTTCTTTACCATCTTCAATAACATATAAAAAAAAAAGGAACTTGGAAAAGAAATTTAACTCATGTTTTCCTTTCCTTTTTCTTTTTTGTTTTTGGGGTTTAGGGGCTACACCCAAACTAGTTCTTGAGCTTATGGATGTGAAAGATCTCACCTTGGCACATGTTAAATCACATTTACAGGTAATTAAAGCATACTCTCAACTGGTTTATCTCCCTGCTTGCAGTGTTTAAATTCCTTTGTGTGAAATAAAGAAAGAAAGAGATTTTTTAAATTGTCCCTTTTCTTCTTGTCTTTATTTTCTGTCTTACCTTCTAACTAGACTTATTGGCTTGAGCTAATAGTGTTAAATTGATGCAGTGTTAATTGTACTTCTAAGCAGAATTTGCCTTTTAATAGCCTACATTACAGGAAGGGTGTTTTATTACATAGGTCACAAATTCCAAGGTTTCCCTGCACAGGGTCTTTCAAATCCTTAAGCACTTCTTTTCTACTCATTTTGGAAGAATGAAAGAGAGAGAGAGAGAGAGAGGTATTATCGATTTCAGGAATCTAGTAAGACAAAACCCCAGGAATTCAAAATGAGTCCTAGCCAAGCCGAGACAAGTTTGCACTCAGTCCATTTTTATTACTTTTAAAAACATTTTCTCTCACATTGAATGGAGGAGAAAAAAAAACACAGAACAAAACACCATCATTTTTCAATGATATGTTTCTCAGATGGGTTTATCAACCAACTTTTTTAACCATGGTGAATCTCATTCATGCATGCCACATCCCATATCTACATACATACATGCATTTAGTAGGCAAATAAATGCTTATGTTCAAAGTTCAAATAATCTCTCACTTTTTACATTCTGTACTTGCACTGAATATCTCTGATGTATGTATCCCAAACAGTATTATTGATCTCCTTTTCTTGTTTTATCCTTTTGTGTTTACGTTTTTTCGCAATTCTTTTTGCTCTGTTAATCAATGCCCAGAAAGCCTAATTTGATGCTTCATCAAAAAATTAGTCTAATATTGGACGTGAAAATGTAATGAATGCAGATGTATAGAACTGTAAAGACTGATAGAGCAGGAGCAGCTCCTTCAGGTTAACAGTACCTCCCTATCTATATTATCTTTTATTTCTTGAGAATTTTCAGTGATGAGTATCCAAATAAATATTCATATGCAACAATATTACTTATTACTGTGCATTATGTTAATCAATGTTCCTTAATTAAGTCGGTCTTAAATATTACTGACTTAATTTAATTTCCCTTCTGTTTTTCTCTGTTTAATTATCTTGTACAGCACAATCGGATGTGTTTGATAATGGATCATCTGGAGATACTTCAGAAGATTTTATGCTGGACATTCAAAATCCTAGAAGGTTAGATATCTCAAAGCAACAGGGAAGACCAGGTGCTCACCAAGACAAGGACTATCACGCTCTCTGGAGCAATTCTTCAAGGTACTACCACTATAGCATGCTTATTAATCCTTTGTCTACCTTTTTTATGTCATAGGTTTGTTACAGAATGCATGCTTCATTGGATAATATAAGGGCAAATCATAAGAAAACAATAAAAAATAAATGGAATTCAGAACAAGCATAAGGAATTTGTGATGCAGTTCCCAGTTTCTATTCTTTTTTATTTCCCTCTTCTCAGATCATAAGGTAACAAAGGCAAGATTTAAACCCGAAATCTTTACCCTCTTACAGCTGTTTTAAGTGCTAGTTAGGGAAACTTAGTAACATTGAGTGACTATTTGCCCTTTAATTAACTGGCCATTGGGCAACCCAGAAGTCCAGAATGGTCTTTGGTTATTTGTCATTGAATTATTTTTCTTTCTAGCTAGATGGAAGTCCCCAGAAAAATTAAGACAATTACGATTTCTGAAGTAGAGTTTGGAATACTTCCATGTAGTAAGGACAAACAGATGAAACTTGCATGGATATTGTCGTCGTACTGGGTATCCTATCCTCCTTGTTCTGGTTTCTTGATCTAGATGTATAATGATTATTGATGTAAAAATAGGATTATGCGTGTTAGATTCTTAAATTAAGTTGATTTAAAATAAAAAAACTGAAGTGCTGTCTCTAGGACCATATCCTGTCTTCCTCTCTCCAGTCCACATCTCAACCTTATATTATATCAAATATGGTTGCATGCAAGAAATACAAAAGGAGGAAGAAATGATTTCACTGCATTGTTCTGTCCGTCCATGACCATCACGATCACTGAAACTCCATGATGGGGTAATTGTACTCTTCCTTGTATCAGTGGGTGAAAAGGAAGTTTAAAAGAATTAATCCACTCACTCTCCTCCATTATTCCAAGACATGAGAGTCCCATTTGACAAATCCACTTATAAAAACGGGGATATCTCTTTCCTTTGGATTTTGTGGGCTCAGATAGAGAGAACTATTAAATGGGGCCTATGGTTAGAATACTTAGTGTCAAAGCTAAACCCTGTGATGGTCCCATTATTGGAAAATCGTGGCGCCAGAGTTTTATGCCCTTTGAAACTTCCTTGCTATCGGTTGTTATGTGTAATTAATGGGCTATCACATGGGTGAGTTCAACTTTATCTACAATCAACACAGAAATAAAATGTAAGAGTGAAGGGAACTATAAAAAAGACAGCAAAAGATTGCTTTCTTTTCTTAGTTTTGCTTTTTCTTCTCTGCTTGGCTTCCACTGATAGGAAAATATTCTCTCAATCTGCTGGTTTGTAGCAGGGAAGCTGGGTTGCATGGAAAATTAAAGGATTCTGGTGGAAACTTACCCTCCCTCGAGGTACCAGAATTTCAAATCTTTCTTTCCTATAATGTCCTTGATTTTCAAGATGCTGTGTCCAGCACGTAAATGTTCTGTTGTTGGAATGAATCAAGAAAAGCCGATTGTTTATTCTCTTTCTCCATCACGCCATGCCCGTTGGAAAGAAACAAGAAAGGCAAGGGGCTTTCACACTCTTGATAGCTCAGGTTACTCGGAAGCTGAAGGGGTAGTTTCGTAATTCTCTTAAAACCCATTTAAGGAATGGAGAATAGTTTTGTTTTTTTTTTTTTTTTCCCTTTGTTACAATAGAGAATGGTTTTCTTATAATATAATGTGAAAAGCTTCCTGGCCAAAGAAGAAGGGGGAAAATGCAAGGAAGGAAGGAATTAAGGACATTTTCATGCTCATATGATTAAACAAAACCCTAAAACGTAAAAACTGAGCTCTCCTTTGAGTCTCCAACCCCATTTTGTTGACCTGGATTCATAGATGGTTCAAATCTATGTACTATATATAAGAGTCGGTAGGTAGAGTCAAATATGTAATTATAAAGGTAAGATCATATAATGCTAGTAAATAATTGTCCTGTTAGGCAGTCGTATTGGGAAATGCACAGTGGTCACACTCTGGCAGTCTTTCAAAATGTTTTCCTAGCTTGCAAAGTTTCTTTTTTCTTTGATAAATATTCTATTATTCCCAGAGCCTTTGATTCCTCCCTTCACACACTTCCCTTGTGCTTCTCTGCTCTAAGCAATTTATTGCCCTAGCTACTTTTGTTTTCTTTTCATGGTTTCTAATTTCAGTTTTGAGATGACTTTTCTTTCTTTCTTCTACAACAGAAGGACGTGGATCCAAAGTGCTTGAGCTATGAGAGAAATATATTAGATGTAAGCTCATCAACCCTTTCAGGGACAAGCCTCAAGAAGCCTAATTTGGAGTTCACTCTGGGCAGGCCACATTGATGTTATTTACTGTCTGCGCTACTCATTTTGAAATCATTATATCTCTGGAGAGGTGCTGGTGAAGAGGATCAGTTACCCAGGAGAGAAAATCAGAGAAAAAGTAAAGAGAAAAGAAAAGTAAAAGAAAGAAAAGAAAAGGAGAGCTAAAGAAAGACAAGGAAACAAGAGAGACAGAAAGCAACAAAAGGTGAAGAGTGAAAAGGGCATGTCCTTCATATCAAGCTTTGCGATCCAAATCAACATATTATATTCCTACGTAAATATGAAATCTAATTGATTTTATGTGCTTTGCACTCTCGGAGAAAAAGAGAGATCGAGAGAGATCGAGAGAGACGTTTAGAGAGAGAAGGAGATATATATATATATATAGAGAGAGAGAGAGGGAGAGACCTTTAATTATCTTAAACTATGAAGTGATCCTTGGTAATTGTAATGGAGCACTTTACATTTATATAATTTATTTTCATATATTTTTACCGAAGTGTTGGGGCTCTATTTCCATTCCTAGACGTTGTCACATGCTTTATACACTTTATGCACAAAGGAGAACAAAGACTTTTGAGCATATGAGCCAGGAAAGTAATGGAAATAAAATGCATGACAAAAATATAAAGTCGTAATATATATATATATATATATATATATATATATATATATATATGAAATTAATTTTAACGTGAAGTAATTTGGTGTCCCAACGTGGCGTGATGACAAAAAACTTGAGATCTGCACAGTAAACCTTGAGTTCGAGTCAAGGCGTGCATCTCTTGTAAAAGCCTGAGATAGCCAGGGTTTTACTCGCTCACCTGAATCCATAAAATATACTTTTCAGGGATGGTGTTTCCTCGAATTTAAAAAAAAATAGTGAAGTCATCTGGGAGAAAGACAAATAAATTAAACAGCAATATTTTCTTCGGACAAAAATCTAGGAACACATCTTAATTAAGCATGTAAATCTCTTATCAACCCATCGAACATTTGTGTCAGTTCCCAAAAGTGCTTTTACTAGTCAAATCTCATGCTTTAATCAATAGGGATTTCTTTTTTTTTTCTCTGGGGGGATTAATTTCCTTTCTGTCCGGCATTATGCTTTAGCACATTACATAAAGATTGACGCAGATAATGCCGAAATTCTAAACCTTTTATGTCATTCTAGGAACAAAATAGGTCTTGCAATCATTAACTTTACCAATGCACTTTAAATTTAGTATGGATAAAGCATAGAACTGTCATCACAATTTAGCTTTGCAAAAAGAAGATCGCACCTTACATGCCATTTTACCACACACAAAGGGAAGTTTCTGTGAAAGTGCTGAAAAATCAATTTGTAATATAAATGAACTTTAAAGCTCTTAGATGTGTGGAACTTTTGACCCCTTTTATTCTCCACTGGCTAAAGCGAGCGAACAAGCCTTGCACGTGAGCTAGCCTATACATTTAGAAAAATTCAATTCAAGTTTTGTCACCACCACCACCACCATTACCACCATCATCACCTTCGATCATACCAATTCAAAATCTCAAAATTATGCCATGTATTCCTTTTATTTTTTGGGTGGTTGTTCAAGACTTTTTTTTTTCTCTAGTCCCTTTACTTTTGATCCTTTTAATGACCCAGGCTTTAATTTCTTTGCACTGCTTTCTCGCCTTGATGGCCTTTTAGCTTCCCAAGTGCATTTTTTTTCCTTTTCTTCTCTAGCATGGAACATAGTACAAGTCCAGAAATAAAACTATTTCCACACGGTAGCACATTCAATAAAACTTTTTAGCTGGGTCAATGACTTGATCCCATTTATAACAGTGTAAACATTGCATTCTCCTTATTTTTATAATTCAATTCAAAGTAGATTAGTAGAAGATCGGGTGGTGTTTCTTTCCTTTTTTTTTGATGAAATTGGTGTTTCTTTCCTTAATTTCTTTTAGTTCAGATCTTGGGAATAGTATTTTAAAAAAATTATTAAAACAGTAATAAAACAAACAATATATTTACAGAGTTCGGTGAAGATATGCTTTGTATTGAAAACAAAGCACAATACAATTTAAGATATCATTTATTAACAATAAACGAGTCGTAGTATTAGATCCCATTAAAGGATGATCCACCAGCTTCAACTGATGTGAGGCTCCTTAAGCCAAACAAAAACACCGTCCAAAGTTTTATCAAACGGACGTACGTTTACAGATGTATAGACAAAGAAAAACAAAAACAAAAGGCCAAGAGGAAAAAGGAAAGAAGAAAATGGAGAGGGGAATATGAAGAAAAGACATGGGATCGCTGCCTCATATGAGGATCAATATTAACATGACAAGTCATTCAATAATAGAATTTAGGAGAGAGAAAAAATCTTGGTATCCTGACATTTTAATTAAAAGAATATCCAATTGAATTTAAGCATATGTTTGATTTTATTATTGTGCTTTTAAAGCAAAATTATTTTTACATGTTTTTAAAAGTAAAGTACAATACAATTTAAGAGCAACATATATTTTTTAGGCAAAGTAAGATACCCTTCAACAATTTTTTTTTTAAAAAAATTGGATGCCCTTAATTCCATTGATCACGTTAGTTCATATTGGGATCAGTTGCGTGAAAAACTAATTATCCAAAATATTGGTGTCTATCATTGAAAATAGTTATTATTAGTGAAGTATTTAGTGAATATTTATGACCCGTTAGCCAAAAATAATTTTTAGTCGAGAAAATAGATGCTTAATTTGCATTGATTATGGTATATGTTTGCATTGTTGATTATTGACTCAAAAATATGACGTCGACCCTATATAAAATATATATTTACATATTGTATACATAGACCGTACACGATGCTGTATTTTAACTTCTCATAGCTCGAAAAAATACAATAAAATGTATAGGGAAAAAAAGAAACGATGTAGGGGGCTGCAATCCATTTGGGCTTCCGGCCGAACAAGCTATCCCTAATTTTTTTATAAAAAAAAACAAAATTACGTCCCATGCATCACCTAGCAGCATAAAATTTGAAATTGAAAAGTGCGCTTAAACCATAAAATTCAAGCAATATGCCAACACTTAATGACCACGTCAATTTAACAAGATCATTAGGTGTGTACTAATGGTCAAAATTGAAAATATTCAGTTCCTTCTCTATCAAAATGGGTTGTATTTTCTAAACTCTCTAGAACACTACATACGATAAAAGGACAGCTCTGTCATAAGTACATTGTGTTCTTGTTGACTGATCGATCCTTTAATATGCAAATTATTGCTTAAAATGTTGAGAACAATAATGTCGAATAAAATCCCTCAGCGCTAGTCCTTGATAATAGGAGATTTGAGGAGAATGATTGAAATAGCTGTAAGGAAAAAGCCTAGAGAATGAATAGAGAAGACAAGAACATGAAGTCCTTTGTGCAGTGATATTCCTACCAAAATTTTGTTCTTTAGTCAGATGTGTTCATTCTATGAGTGCAGAGTTTTATGCTTTTAGGCACATATTAGGCCAAATATAATGCTCAGTTTGTGAAAAGGTTTCAATTCCTTCAATTACTAGATAATACGAGGGGGTCCAACTGATGGTTGTCCTTCTTGAATCACTGCCTGCACAACTGGTGAAGCACCTATAATTAATGAATACATTTTCAAAAATATTCAGAAGTACTATGCAGGTTGTTGATTTGTGGGAGACTCATTCTCTTATCTCTTTTTTCCTTTTCTTTTTGTTGTTTTTTCATTCAGAAAGGACCAAAACTGAACTACTACTCTCACTGTAAAGTCGAAAGCTAGTTAGTGTATCCTAATACTGAATCTTCATTGTTCGAAAACTAGCGAGGACATTTAAGAATGGCTATACATAGTTTTCGTTGTTGTGCTACAACAATGTTCATGCTGGGACCTTATATATAGACGTGTTTTTCAGATGCTGCTTGTTTCTGCGAGCTACCCTTTAATTTGTATCTTTTCGCCAACCTTGTTTTTGCCGATTGGTATCATTTTAATGCAATCTATGGTTTATCCAAAAATAAATAAATAACGAGTTTGATTTGTGTCAATTAATCCCCTGTATTCTCAATTTCATCTTACACTATTGAATTATTTATCATAGCAAGGAAAGAGAGATACGGTTAAAAAAACCTAATTCACCACTTAAGGCAATAGATCAACTAATATCTACGTGGTAGGATATAAGATTATTATTTATGTTATGCCGTGGGTTAAATTAAATTATTTTTAATGTAAAAATAATGTTTGGATGTTGTTGATGTTTTTCTAGCAGAAAGAAAATTTAAACCATGTGGGGTTGACTTAATATGATCCGATCAACTTGACGGGTCGAAACAAAACTTGACGAATCTAAAGAAAACTCGAATGACTAGTAAAAACATAGTTTGACGGAAAAAATTCAAGACTGTATTTTTTAATAAAAAAATATTAAAATAACAACATATTGAATTGACTCGGGTTTAACCTGTCAAATATGCAACTCTAGTCATGAGACCATGATAAACTCAAAGAAAGATAATCGAAATAAATAATAAAGTTTAATTCTCAATAAACTCAATGTAGAAGAATGAAATTGAAAAATATTCAATTAAAAAATGAACACAAAAAACAACCTAAGTCAAACCGAGTTGACCCACTAAACTCCTAACACGGGTTATATGACCGAAATAACCTCATGAAAAGTAAATAAAAAAAAACAACTCAAGTCAACTTCAGTTCACCTACTAAACTTGTGACCAGGTTATATTATTTTTCTTTTCTTGGTAAAAGGTAAAAGTCATGCAACCACACACACACAGGGGTTCAATCTAGAGTAATCTGCTGGAAGAAATTCTATATCTAATCAAATATATACAGATTAAGTTTTCACATGCAAATCCATATAATCAAATTAAAATTAAAAATTTTGTTCGAAGAAAAAAAATTAAAACAAAGACAATGCATTCTTATCTATATGCTTTGTATTTTCAATCTTTCAAACATACACATTCACATGCCATAACATTACCAACATAGGCTCTCAAATCCTACTACCATCCTTGTTCCATTTTCCTTTATGTTTGAAAATATGCTTTTAAGTTTTAGGACTTCCAGATTCCAGATCAAGATTCTCATTAGCAACAATTAAAACAAAAAAAAATTAAAATCATTGAATTAAGAGAGAAATAGCAACGAAGAATAGTGATAAGAACCCTTAATAATTTGTAAAATCAAAACTTTTAAATGAATTTTTCAATTAAACCTTCAAATCGGTAAAATTCCATAATCAAAATTTTCAAAGAAAAAATATAGATTTAGTAACATAGCCAGCAAAATTCACACATACCATCTCAACAAACAATTTGTTAAGGTTATTGTAAACATTAAACCTTATAAAAGTAAATAAAGGTGAGAAATAAACTTAAAGAGAAAAAAGAGGATGCATCATGGTTACTGTACTAGAGATAGATACAAGACACAATGAGGGAGGGGGGAGTTTACAGGAGAGTATGAGAGAGAAGAGACCAAAGACAAAGAGGAAAGGAAGGGTGGCTACGGGAGGAAAGAGAATTAGGGATTCAAAGAGATTTTTAATTAAGGGTTCAAACTAAACTAATTCGGTTTGGTTAGTTTTAGTGTTTTGAAACCAACCCCGAACCGAATTAAATTTAAAATTTTTCTTAAATGATTTTTTTTATAGTATTTTTAGGGCAATGCGGCCAAACACTATTTGCCAAAATTTTGAAATTTATTTTTAATGTATTAATATTAAAAATAAATTTTAAAAATAAAAAATATATTAAAATAAGTTAAAAGCACTTTAAAAAAAATAGCAAGGGGTTTGCAGATTTTTTGGCTGGCTTATTTCATTAATTAAGATTATATGAATTGAATTTTTGTTCCATTCTCAATATTTTTTTATTGAGAGAGTATATTAATTCACAAAAGTAATTTTTTAGATTAATTGAAGGAGTATATTAATTCATAAAAGTAATTAAATATGGGGTTGAATGGGTCAAAAACATGTATGTGGTACTAGGGGTGAGGAAAAAAAAAACAAAGTAAACAAGAAAACCAAAACAAAAATAACCAAAAAAAACTAAACCAAGAAAAAAAAACAAAAAAAAATTACTGATTTAAAAACCTTTAAAAAAAAGTTTAGGGTCGATTTATAAAACTTGAAACTAGCTAAATCAAACTGGTTCAGTTTGAACCCTCAACAAAAAATTTCTCTAAATTTTCTTTCCTTCTGCAATCACTCACCCTTCCCTCTCTGTCCCGGGTCTCTTTTCTCTCAAACTCTATAGCAACCTTCTCCCCTCCCTCTATGTCTTGTCTTTTGTCTCTCATGCCTATATATGGTCTTTTAAAAATGGTGCAACATTTCTCTTCTTTATAAGTTTATTTCTTGGCTTTATTTATTGTTATATAGTTTAATGTTCATAATAACCCTAAAAACTTGGGCCATGTTTGTTTCCCGGAATTCACTTTCCGGGAAATCACTTTCCAAACTTTCCTGTGTTTGTTTGCCATTAGGAAAGTTGGTCAACGGAAAACACTTTCCGGTCAACGGAGAACACTTTCCAGTCAACGAAGAACACTTTCCGGTCAACGAAAAACACTTTCCAGTCAAAGAAAAATTTGGTTTAGTTTCCAGGAAAGTGTTTTCCCTTTGGCTGTGTTTGTTTTCCGGAAAGTGGTTTCCGGGAAACCATTTTCCAAACTTTCCTGTGTTTGTTTGCCATTAGAAAAGTTGGTCAACGGAAAACACTTTCCAGTCAAAGGAAAATTTGGCTTGGTTTTCAGGAAAGTGTTTTCCTGGAAAATTTGGGCGGAAAACACTTTCCGGAAGTTGTGAAAAATTTAGAAATGTCATTATTTGTTGATTATATTAAATTTGATCCTCAAACTTTTGATTGTTATATATAATTTGTTTTGTATATTTATTTTTCAATTCCATCTCTTAAAATTTAATTTTTATATTAATTTTGGTCCTTATTTTTATAATTGCTATTTGCTTTTTCCTTATCATTTTTTTATTGAAATTTTTTATCTATCAAATTTGGTCCTTATTCTTTTGATTGTTACTTATTTTATTTGAAATAATTTATGAAATGTTAATTATTATTATTTTAATTTATTCACCTTTTATTTTTTTTTAATTTTTTAGATTTGATCTCTATTATTTTGATTATTATTTATTTTATTTGAGATAATTTATGAAATTATATTTTTTTTCAATTTCATTCTCATTCAACTTTTTAATTTGTAAGATTTGTTCCTCATTATTTTAATAAACTTGAGAAAAATAAAACATTAATAAGTTATTTTACAGTTCATTTTCCATGACATAACCAAACACTAGAAAGTGTTTTTCAACTTATTTTCCATTACACTACCAAACATCGGAAAATACTTTCCCGGAATTCACTTTCCCGGAATTCACTTTCCAAAAAGAAACTACTTTCCAGCAAACAAACGGGGCCTTGCTTCCTAAGATGGTATATGTGGATTTTGCAGGGTAGGTTACTAAATCTGTATGTTTTCTTTGGAAAACTTGATTATGGAATTTTACAAACCTAAAAGCTTAATTGATATATTTGATTGAAAGTTTTTATTTTACAAATTTTATAGGATTCTTATCATTATTCTTCACTACTCTTTCTCTTTTAATTTAATATTTTTATTTATTTTTTTGTTTTAATTGTCGCTAATGAGAATCATGTTCTTGAATTTGTAAGTCTTAAAACTTAAAAGCATATTTATAAACAGAAAGAAAAAAGAAAAATGGAACAAGGGTGACAATAGGATTTAAAAGCCAAGCTATAATGGTAAGGATATGGCATGTGAATGTACCTATTTGAAAGACTAAAAATGTGAAGCATATAGATAAGAATGCATTGTGTTTCTTTTCAATTTCTTTTCTTTGAATAACTTTTTTATCTTTAAACTTAATTCTCTGGATTTGCGTGTGAAATCTTAATTTTCATATATTTGATTGGCTAAAAATTACTTTGAATAGATTACTTTGAATAGATTGCATAACTTTTATCTTTTACAAAGAAAAAGAAAACACCAGATTCTTTGTATGTCCAACAATATATCAATTTATTATGAGACCTATTTGAGACCCACTACAACAATGCATGTTAGAAAACCATTGATAAAGATGTGATGTTTTAAAGATTTTTCATCTTGCTACCTTTTATCTAGTGTACATTGTGCAATTATTTTAATGCACCAGAAAGAAGTAATGTACATTCACCATCATAAAATTGTTAAATGTTGATTAAATATTCTGTCAGTGTTTATGCATGATATTCATCAGCGATTTAATTACCAATGGTATTCCTGATGGAATAGTATCACTGATTAATTTATTGTTAGGGATTTTATTTATGTCCGTGATTTCAATTACCGGTGGTATTCCTTATGGAATAATGTCATTGATTAATTTATTGTTAGGGATTTTATTTATGTCAATGATTTCATTAGAAACTTATTATGGCGACAAAATTGTCAACGAACTTTTCACGCTAAAAAAACGACGTGTTTTTATGTCCGTTGAAAAATCCATTGATATAATAATTATTGGCCGGATATGCCTTTGGCCATTACATATATATCACCATTGGAATTACCATTATATTTTCCATCGGAGAGTCCAAAAACTCAAGAAAAATCCGTAATTCTTCAAAGAAATTTGTTTGGATATCTCTAACAAACTCATTGATGGAATCTTTTATGCCCTTCACTGATTTTGTTGGTATTTTATATATTTTTTTCATGAAGATTTATTATAATCTTAATTGTATTTTTTTTAACCTAGAATCACAATAGTAAACAACAAATTTGAAAAAAAAAATACTATTAATTTAATAGTTAATACAAGTATATTAAAACAAAAATCTTAATAAGATGGAGTTGGAGGAGGAGGAACAATTCCTAAACCAAAAGGTCAAAGACGTTCAGAAATAAAAAGATAATATATAGACAAGTATGCTTGTCTTTTCTCTCATTTCTTTTTATTTTGTTCTTCTTACTTTGCTTTTAGATTAACCTTCAAAACAGATAGTTGTTCATCAACTTGTTTTTTGACCATCTCCTAAACAGTCGGTGATGGCTGGCTTGGGCCACATTGTGGGGTGCCTATAGTTAAAAAAAAAACTACAGTCCACCCTCATATCTCAAGCCATAGTCATTGACATACTATAAATTGATTTATATCAAGTCTACTAGTAGCTTCAGCCTTCAACACCAAATAAAGATTATATTCCATATAGGTTAAGATTTCATCTTTATGTTTCATATGAATGGAGGCATTATATGATTCCTAAAAAAAAAAAGTTAAAATTCAAAATCTAAGTCAAAATTCCACAAAAAAGTCAAGCTTGTTATAAATTTTAAGAAATTACTTACAACAAACGCTTTGGCTATACTATCAACAAATTGCTACACCTTTTTCACCCCATCCTTTCTTATATTGTTTCCATATATAACTCCATAGGATTTTCTTACCCCTATCTAAGTTGTGTGTCCTACAAAATGAATCCTATGTTAAAAAATCTCACAAATAAACATTAAATTAACATTTTAAGAAAGATACTTAAAAAAAACATAATGAGATAGTACTAGGCCCTTTTTTATGGTTCATAAAAAGAAGTGATCCATATGTGTGCTTGCTCATGAAACCATGAGTCTCTTTCTTTATGTTTTGAGATTCAGACCATGAGCATTTTTTGAAACCATCTGACGCCATAAATTCTTTAAAATTTTACTAATTGTTCTTCATGACGTGGTTGATCTATAATATTTCCATAATGCAACATCATTATAGTCGGTTCTTTCTTTTGTATATTTGTGGGCATCATACCACAAATCATGCAACCTGGTTTAGAAAATCGTTAAATATATATAAGATAATGCAAAAAAAAATTATAATTTATATATATATATATATATATATATATATATATATATAAATTTAACACATTATAACTTACCTAATTGCATTGTGGCTTCCTACACTCTCATGGCCACCCTCTTGTTTTTCGCATCCCAGTAAAATCTTATAATCAGTTTCGTAAACTAATTAGTTTTCTAAATTTAAAAACTATATATTGACTAAAAGTAGGGAATTTATCTTCTAACCTTAAACTTTTCTACCAAGCCTTATATATACTCATCTATTTAAGATGATCTTGAATCTGACTCCATTGAAATAATGGTTCTTCCATCAAATATTTCATCATGGATGTTATCATACAGGAAACTTTAATATTTGTAAACCTAAAAATCATTTCATCGAAACCATTTTCATTCTCATTAATGAGAAAATTTAAATAACTTAATACAAATCTTCAATGATGATTAAGAAAATAACTTACATGTTGAGGTTGGCCTTCCATTTAGCAATAATCTTGCCAAAATAAAGTCTTTGGAAAACAAGGTTATAGCTCTACAACCCGCATTGGACGAGCCTTGGTCGGTAGCATGTGCAGTAAATGTCTCTACATGATTGGCACTTATATGCACAAGAGGTTTATCGACATTACTGCCTGATAAAGTTGTAGCGCTCCTATTCGACTTGGAATCTTTTCTCACCATCTTAAAAATATAATTAACCAATTCAACAAGAATATAAATCAGGGATTTAATCACCACTAGTTATCAATAACAACCATAATTGTTATAGTATACTATGGAGATTTTTAACTAAAGCAAAAGCCAAGCATTAAGGCAAATAAGAACCTTGGTTTATATGTAAATAAACATGTTAGTAAGATTTATTTATCAACCAAGATTATATATATAAAAAAAACATGGCAAAAAAAAAGTTATCCAAAACACAAAACCCCCAAGTTGGCTAAAAGCATAAAAAATGATGGGTTGCAAGCCACAAACGTCAGTTCATAAAATTAACTCACAAACTAAACAATTATAAAGCTCCCAGCTTAGAAGTTGAAATTGAAAAAATTACTTCTCCATAAATTATACAAGAAGATAAAGTAGCCCAACATGACAATGAAATTATGCCCTAAACATAAAGGAATCGAATAATAGTGAATAAAAAGAGAGTAATATAAAATACCATGAATCGTAATAGGTTCATCTTATTGTATCATGGACGACTTCAATACCTTGGCTACTCACTACAAATCCTAGCAGCTTTCTAAATTTCACACTGAATGAGCATTTTACAGGTTTTAGCATCAACTAATACATTCTCAACCTTTCAAACAGTTTTCTCAGATTTTAACAATGGCCTTCTCCCTCTTTGGATTTAGCAATCATGTTGTTGATATATACTTCAATTTCTTTATGCATAATGTCATGGAATAGAGTTATCATTGTCTTTTGATAAATAACTCCAGTGTTTTTTTGTCCGAATGGCATCACCTTGTAGGTTAATATTCCCCACAGAGTAACGAATGTTGTCTTCTCTTTATCATTGTTGGTCATTTTGATCAAGTTGTACCCAAAGAAACCATCCATGAAGGAGTACATTGAGCTTCGAGCTGCATTATCAATCAGGACATTGATGTGTGGCCAAGGAAAGTTGTCTTTCGGGCTTGCTTTATTCAAATCCCTGTAATCTTCACATACTTTGATTTTATCGCCTTTCTTGGGAACTACTACTATGTTAACTACCCATTATAGGTACCTAACCACCTCTAAAAAATCAACATCTCATTGCCTTTCTATCTTGACTTTCACATTGAGTACCATATCCGAACCAGTTTTTCATAGTTTCTGTTTCACATGTATATTTCCTTCATTTACTAAATCTTAAAGATACAGATTTAAAAAAAAAATTGATAGCAAATATTTTTACCAAACATCACTTTAAAGAAAAATAATTGACTTATCTAAAAATGAAAAAAAAAATAAGTAGGAAACGTTTAAAAACGAAACCAGCTTACTTAAATACAACAAAATATAACCTTAACTTCCTAAAAAAACAAAAGAAGACATTTTAAAAGAAAATAAATAAATTTTATACATAGTATTTACACAAAAACAATATCAAAAATCACATAAAAACTCTCAATTAATACTTAGAAATCTGTTACAAACCAAGACGTTACTATAAAGTCAAACATTGCAAACAAGAAAACCTTAGCCTCAATTAATAATGGTTTCTGCTCTTTATAAGATCCATTTAATTACTATGTGCCTCTTTATCGCTTAATTGCGTCTCTTGAGATTAGCTTTGGATAATTGCTATGATCATATGATTATGTTTAAAGACTGGAATAAAATATTTTAGTTGGATTATAATTAAAAGTGGAAGTGAGAAAACTAGACTAGCAGAATTCTGATTTTTTTAAAAAAATATCACAGTTAGTAAAAAAAAATTGTTAGGATAATTTAGTGATAAATAATTTATTTCATTTTTCCTCCGGTATATCTTATCTTGGCACAACTCAAAACCTAACTTAAAAGCCTAAATCCTGGATGGTCAGTTTCTTACCTTGCCGGAAAAGCCCATCTCTACGGAGTGAATTTACCAATTAAGAGATTCCAAAAACAGAAGCATTATTGATTGCACCATTCTTCTGACTTTCCCCTTTACTTTAAAGTGGGATCCTGTGGTCTAGGCCCCATAGTCAGTACTATAACCTAATTTCTTTTTTATTATTATTAAAATTTCAAACCCCATCCCATCATGTATGCAATCAACGTCTACAGCTTTGAGATAAAATATGTTTTTTTTGGAAAGTTTTTTATTATTTTAAATTATTTTGATTTGTTGATGGGAAAAATAAATTTTAAAAAATATATTATTTTAATATATTTTAAAACAAAAAAAACTTTTCATACCCATGCAGTTACCGAATAAGAGTGAAAATAGAAAAATGATTTATCTCCATTCGTTTTAGATTTACACAAGTCTTTTAACATGCTAATTCTATTTATATATAAAATAAAAAGGCGACAGTGCTTATATATATAATAAGAGTGTTGATTTATTATTTTAGTTATAACCAATACAATTCTAATGTACTCACTCCTTGTATTCAATTCAATCACCATCAAGAAACTATAAAAACCTACTCAGACAAAAAAAGTTAGATGAGGATTTGAATTTCGTAAGTGACTGTTTGTGAGTGTTGTTGTGATTGCTTTTCAAAGTATTTTTCGTGCTGAAATGCATCAAAATGATACTTTTTTATTTTTTAAAAATTATTTTTTAAATCACCGCATCAAAACGATACAAAACACACAAAAAATTAATTTTTAAAAAAAATTAATTTTTTAAAAACACGTTTGCACCGCATTCCCAAACGGTGCCTGCTATAATGACTTCAAGTTAACGTCGGTTCACTTTTTTTAATTAAAAAAAAAGAGAAATAAGTAAATTGTTTGTGTTTATGAAATTTAATTATAGAAAATAAAACAAATTTGAGACCAAATAATGTTTACCACATGTCATCGAGAAAAAAAAAAATTCAATAATCCAGAATGTTGACAATTAATTTAACTGGAAGAGGGCAATTTGAACATGCACAACGAGAGATACAGAGGAAAGAAAAGCAGTAGCGGAGCAGAGACATGCGAAGCTATTCAACCCCCCTCTGGCTATTCTCTACCTCCCGGTGCTACTAGGCCGTACTGTTTCTAGTGCATGACACCCTAGAATGTAAAATAAAAATTATTAAATCATCATTACACTATCATTAATTGGCTCATGGTCCACCACTTTACACGTGTCAGAATCACGTCTCATTGTTGTGGACAGTTAAAAGTCCTGCCAACCGTCAGATCTTGCTACCTGCCCAAAGAATGAAAGGGACTTGTAACGATGATGTTCGTTGTTTTTTTCCCTTTTGTTTCCGTTCACCAATGTCGTTTCATGAATTTTGCAGCTTTTATTGAGTAGCTCGAGAAGCTTTATTATTATTATTATTATTATTATTTGAGGGTCGAAAAGGTTGGACCGAGGGTCCTTCTTGAAGGGTGGTATATCCATGCAGCATATTTAATGCTCTGGTTATGCATGCAGATGCAATTGTATAGGACCTGTAAATATTTATCATTGAAGAGGCTTTTCAAATGTACAAATTTTTTTTTTTACAGTAATTTATTTGTTTTCAACATCATTCTTTCTAAATTCGCCAATATTGTACCAATGTTTTCCCTTCTGTTTTGGAGACTTTGGTCAACTATTGCTTGCTTTCCTAGATGGGAGGAGCTGGGCTGCTGATTTGAAAAGGATAAGGTAGGACCACTGTAGTAAAGTCGTGTTTATATATATATGGTCTTAGTATTTTCTTGTCATATAAGCCTTGGGGGATCCAATGTAAGAGGGATTAAAAGGCTTATATCAAAGCCCATATAATTTATATTATGTAGTAATTACGACGGGTAAAATGATCAGTAATAATTCTTGTCACGTGTCGATCAATCCAAACACATCCAACAAGGAAGACTAATGCATGTAGGATCCATCACAATCGTCACATCTTTTCTGAAAAATGAAGATTTAAGGAACTGCAGCACCATCAGAGCTTGGTTAATTTGTTTGTCGTTTTACAGAAGCATGCATGGATTGAACACCACCCTATCATGGAAATCACATTGTTATGATTCAGTTATACATCAGCTTTCACTGCTGCGTGGTGCATATGCGCTCATCCTCCACGAGTTTGCTGCCACTGAGCCACGAAATTCATTCACAAATAAAGTATAAAAATATATAGACGAGTGAAGAAAAAGATGCCAAATAAATGACTTTTCAGCACTGCTTGAGATTGTTGTTAACGTCACTTGTGGTGTTCTGCTCCTGGGTGCCGTGATTTATCTGCAAAAACTGCTCCTGAGATTGTTGTTAACGTCACTTGCAAAAGACTAGAAAGAACTTGTTTTATAAAACATCAGGTAGTGGTCATCTCTGGGATCACTCTTGTAAGACAAATGTATGCAAATTTGTGACATATGCTTCTTTTGGCTGGGTTGCCCAAGGAGAAGGAAAAGATATGGCTTTCATGGGCATTAACCCAAAAAAAAAAGAGTAAAAGGGACTTGCCATAGCTATTGTTGCAATCTGGAACTTTTGGAGAGGTGATAAAAGATTCGCATTCTTGTCAACCTTCTTGCTGAGGAGAGATTTAGTAAAGAATCAGGTCGCTTTAACCTTCTGAAAAATCATGTAAAAAAGATGAGTCATGCCTTACATGATATATGATAACCATACAATATGTGTGTGGTTATTGTTTTCAACGATTTATCTCAAAGAAAATTCAAGATATATATAAATAACATGTTGTTTAGAGTTTAAGATAATAGTTAATTAATATGTTTAATTAGATTTATGGTAAAAACTTGAATAACGGCAAAAACAGTCCTAATCAAAAACTATATAGCAGAATATATAGGAAAGATAATAAATATCCTAAAGCAATAAATGACTTAAAATGACATTAAATTCAAGAAATAAAAATGTTTTTTAATGAGCTTTAAGGAATTTGTTAAACCTGCGTTATCTCAAACTTCGCTAACTATCAAGTCCAAATTTTTTGGGTATAACATACTTATTAGACCTACATTATCTTGCACTTAATTTTTTTTATTTATAAAAAACATAACCGACTATTTAGTATAAAGGTAGATAATTGTTTCCAGCACCCCCTTCCTCAACAAAACAAATGCTTATAAAGAATTTAACTAATGTTTCAAAGATTTGATTCTGGTTTTATAGTTTAATAAAGTAAATTAGAGCTCTCGATTAAATTTTAAAAAATTAATATATGTTTCTAAATTCAACTTTTCTTATGATTTTTTTTTCCCTTGAAGAATTTTTTTTCTAACCACATATTCCATCGAATAAAACAGTAATGTTAAAGAAAACGAAAAAAAAAAAAGCATTGCAAATTGGATGGATACAAACACTCAACACAAAGTCGTAATATATACACACAAAAGAAAAAACAAATAGAGAGGAAACAACCAAAATCCCATACTCACCGTCAACTACTCTACACTTTGTTCTTACAAATACCACGCATGATAAGGCGAGATTCTCGCGGGAACCAGGTGGCATCATGTTTTCTTTCTTTCTTTTTTCGATTTTTCCATTGGAATCAGTAGAATTTTGTTAACAAAAAGCATGTAAAGGAGAGGTAAATTTGTTTTTATCCTACAGCAGAGCACACGTGTCAGGAGAGAAGTTGACATGTCAAAGGTAGAGACACGGTCAAAGACACAAGGTCAGTTCGATAGCCCGAGAAACGAGGCAAATCATTTTGCAATCCATTGCTTTATGATTGACGCCTCGCTGACAGATCTGCAGCATAGCTTGCAGGAGTCAGTGATGGCAGCTTTGTGCTTTCACTATCTTTTACGGGCAACACGGGCAGTGTCCAGTGCGTGTGGGGTTGATAGAGACCATACCTTTTGCCTTGCCTTCCCTCCAGTTTAAGGGCAGTCCTGTCCTGTCCTTGTCTGCCCGGCATTCAAGACGGGCTACAATGTTACGTATGATTTTTAACCATCACAGGACGCCAGATTGTGCACATCTTATATTATTTGTCAGCATTCCTATCTGTACCTTACATAGGGTGCCCGTTTTACTAGCATTTTGTCAATTTATATGTATGTGCTTTTTGTTTCTTTAACTGTAAATTAATATAATCTGAAGGTCTAAAAAAGATTTATGATGAAAAATGATAAAAAGCAAGCTCAAATTCACCGAATTAATTAAGATGTCATGTAGAGACTCGCGATATATAAGATGATAATATACCATGCCTGTTTACCATATGTCACTTTGTGTTTGTTCTGCCATGCATCTTGTTTAGTGAATCTCGTTGGTTAATGTAGTATTTAGTATATGTTTCGAACAACATTTTAACCGTGGTTTTTTAAATTTTTAAATTATATTTTTTTAATATTTTTATATCGTTTTGATGTACTAATATTAAAAAATATATTATTTTAATATATTTTTAAAAATAATTACTATCATTATTTCAAACACCTCCTTATCTCTCTTATCAAAATAAATATAAATAAATATAGGCCAAGTATTTATCCTTCCTTGCTTTCCAGCCCATTACACTATCACTTCTTTACAATGGGCCTATTGAGCCCAGTTTGGAATTTTTTTTAGGAATCCTAGAAAGTAAAAAAAAAGGGGGGGTGATTTGCACTAAATTTGCCAGAAAATATTTCTCCTAGGAAATATTATTTCGGCTCCAAAATAATATTAAAATTAAATCATTCTATTATTCTGTGAAGAACCTAAGAATACTATTGTCAATATAGGACAATATCAAAGAAGTCGTTCAGAAATTCCTTCCAAGAATAAGAGGGTCGTTGGGCATGAGAAATTTGTGGGTACATATATTGAACTTGAAGGTCCTAAAATTCAATGGTGGTGAATGATGCTAGTTCCCAGGAAACTATTTCTTGGAGGGAAGCTAGGGGGCACTTCTGATGAATTCTGATTCTCACTCGGAGTTTCTTTTTTTTTTTTTTCTTATCTTATTCATTCACATTTACTAGCTGACTTTTAATGCATGGAGAACATGCTGGCTATGCCATGAGGACAACCATGCATGAGAAGAGTCGTTATATTAGGTCAGTGAACATCATTAATTTGAAACAGGTTTTAGGGGGACTACCACCAGGACTGTTTCGGATTGTCCTTCAGAAACAGAATCTTAGTTATGGTAGTTAGTGGTTAAAGAGCAATAATTTTGGTCCAGCAGGACTTATTATGGTCGTTAGTGGTTACGAAATTAATAGATGGCAAGCAAGCAGGAGTTCTGTCACGACAAAAATGGGGGGTTCTGTCGTGCTCGTGGACCCAAGATCCTGGCTAAATTAGGAAAAAAAAACAAGCCCAACCTGCGAATCTGGACGAGTGGTGGTTAAGCTAGGCTCAGCCCATATTCTTATTTTACTATCAGAAAATTTTGCTTGAAACGAAAACAACAATCCTAATCTTTTTCAAAATATTTCCTGAAATTACTTTTAAGAAGAATCGCAACCACATGATATTCACTGACGGGGTTGAACTTGCGAAGAGGGCGTGTGCTCATCGAAGCATGGAAAACAAATTTTGAACCAGTACGCATCTGAGAAAGATGTCCTAGATTTGACTTGAGTGTAAGAGTGGTGACCCATTTGACGAATCTCAAAGCTAGCCTCTCATGAACTCGCCTGTCTGAAGCAAGGCTTGCATTAGATGTGGTATTTTAGCATGGGATGAAGAAAAACCTGGGGTGTTTTGTTCGTTTTGAATTCTATCGAACATTCGAGATGGCGAATTACGATGATTTTAAAGCTAGTTTGCTCCATTTCTTTAGCATCACATTTGAAGTCCCCTGAACATGAGCGCTGAAAGACTTGTCCAGAGGAAACGAAGAAAATGATGGATTTCCCAGTTGGTGGGTTATGGCTATCTGCTTGAAAAAAATAGGCTGGTAAAGACTTGCCACATTCTTTTTTGCAGTCCGCCCATGAGCCACGATCCCTCAGTTTAATCTTGCTACGGTACTCGGCGACCAGCACTTCAACTAGGACAGGAAGGATACAAGCAGGAACTACATGAACGACATGCCTTAATCCAGGGACAACAGATGGCATCATGCGATAACTAGTTGCTTGGCACTGGAAGCAATAAATAACTAGTTGCTTGGCACTGGAAGCAATAACATTCTTCAAGAAAGGACAACAATTTTGTTCTTTTTAAAAAAAAAAAAACTAAAACCCTTGTCATTTTGTTTTTTTTTTATTATTATTATTATTTTTATGAATAACTCTACCAGATGTCGAGAAGATAGAAACCAGAGTAGTCCATATTTCAGGCAATATGCTCTGCCAGAGCAAGGGTTTTGCTTCCTCAGCTCATGTGGAACTGGCCCAAAAACCCTGCTCCCCTTTGGCTGGCCTTCCTTATCAATAATCACTACTGCATTGTCATCAAACTTGACCTCAATCCCATCAGAACGGCCACGCTGTATTGCAGCATGCACAACAACACTTCGCACCACCTTGTCTTTCTTCACTTTTCCATTTGGAATAGCTTCCTTTACAGATGCAATTATGGTATCCACCAACCTTGCCCCTTCCCCTTCAAAGGCTGTATGCACATCACCTTTTTTGCCCTGGGGTTATCCACAACCTTGAGAACAGTCCTCATCTGTATGAAAGTCCTTTGTTGCTGTAAAAGTGCAGCAGGACATTCAGGACATGATCAGAAAGAGGAATAACAGAGAAGATGTAACTAATCCTAGCAATAACTGATAGAGAAACAACCTTTCCCCCACTGTTTTAAGTTCTTTCCAAGAAAACAAGGCACAAATGTAAATCTCTCAGATTGAAGGCAGGAAAACATGGCTTTTTTCATGAGAACATGTCTCTTCCCAGCCATTCACATAGAAAATAGCAGAACTCCTTCACAATTTTAGAACCTAGCAAAAGCCGATTTACTTGACAGCCTCTTGCACATCTAAATGCAACTTTTTCAAGTATATAGGAAAAATACCTCACAATTTCTTAAACTTCCACAATACAAGAATGAGCATTTAATTAAATCAAAGTACACAGAAATTATTTAACCTGAGATAAGAAATTGCTCCATGTCATTTGATTGGATGTGCTCAGTAAACTAGTTACATTGTTGTCAAGGCCCCCGAGCAATCGATGGCCCACTATTTGATTTTCCGATGCATCATACAAAAGATCCAGTAAGTGGATAGATAAAATTGTCACTTAATCTCATAGTTTTGAAACCCGACCCGGTCAAGTGATCGAGTCACGGGTCAGATGGGTTGACCCGGGTTGACCCAAAAAAAACTTACATCCCTGTTCTGTGCAGCAATTCCACTGATAAGAAGATCTGTAGGAACTCCCTCAATTTTGCAGTATGCCTACCAATAGAAAACAGCATATGAAAATGGCTAAGAATAAAAAGTTAATAGGGAAAATTGAAAGAACACTTGCAAATAGGCATAGAACAAACCTCAAGTCGATATAACACTTTAAATACATCACCTTTCTGCCAAGAATTTAAGATAGCAAACACAAGTGAGCAAGCAAAAATTAAGGAAAAGCTATGTTAGTATAGACAACAATATTCTTGCATTAAATATCAAACAAACCTCTAACGCCTCATTAACAGTCTCCACGGACCAGCATGGAGAAAAAATTCTACTCTGAGCTTGACCTTCAAACTGGTGACAAGGAAGCAATTTTCCATTGAGACCTCTACCAACAATTGGTTCTGGACATGGCTTAGCCAGCATTGATCCACCACGATCAGATGGTACCAGGTCTTCTAGTTGTTCGTTTGCATGCATAGTTGGCATAGAACTATATACAATACTCGATCTTGTGGTTGGTTCATGCTCCCGGATGGGATTTGCATCTAATTCCAGCTGCCTTGAACATTTTGTTTTGCCACCATTTCCAACAGACAGTGATGATTCCCCACGTGGTTCATTTGGTTTACTAAAAGCTGCTCTCGTAACAATTAAAAACAGAAACCATATCATCAGAATTGTTCTGAAAGAATACCAGAATTATTATATAGTCTAGGCACAGACAGTAAACTATGCTAGTGTACTCCAGAGAATTTATTTACTTTTAATCACAGTATCAATCGAGTAGAAGAGGAAGATGATTGATTCATTTAAAAATTAAAAAAATAATTAATTGAACACAGTTCTGTTCACAAAATTCTTAGCTGTCACTGAAAGGGAATACAAATACCCTTAGCGGAAAAACTGACAAAAACAAGAATACAAAAGCAAAGATAACAAAAATTCCAAAATCACTAATCTTTCTTTCTTTCTTTTTTGCTGTTCTTTTTTACAGTTATAGCTGAAATCTTACAACAGCTAATCCATTGTACTTTCCTCAACAACCACAAAAGACAAACACGATTAGTACTTTTAAGCTAGGATTACCTGGATTGGGAGGGTTCCGTTTGGATCGGCGATTAGATCAGTGCCTATTCTTCTTCTTTTCCTTATCAACACTATCCTCACCCTCCTCAACCACCATCACTGCCGATTGCTCACTCAAACTTCTCATAATTCCTCACTTTATAATTAAAAGACTAAACAATTAATCAAAAAACAATGAGGTGACAGATAAGGAAAACCCTAAAACCAAAGCACCTTCCGATTGTTAAAAAATATCACGGAAGAACCGATGATAATGGGACATAAAATTAAAAAGAAAATCAAGAAAGAAAGAAAGGGGAAAGAGATGACAGGGTCTTATAAAGAGGTAGTGTGGAAAGTTAAAAAGGAAAAGGGGGACGTGATTATTGGTCGGCTGAGATAGACTCTTATAACGACGTCGTTTAATGGCTGTTAATATTAAAAAAAAATAGACCGAGTCTCACCCGGGTTTGACCGGGTGGACCGGGTCCTGGGTCGACCGGGTTTCACCGGGCCAACTCCCAAGCGGGTTTTTACCTCCACCCGGACCGGTTCCAGGCCCGGGTCGCAGGTCGACCCGCCGGGCCGGGCCGGGTTTCAAAACACTGCTTAATCTTGCAAAACAAACTAAATTCTAGGTTTTGATGAAAAGAAATAAGGGCTTAGCATCACCAGGAAGCTAAAAATAATTAAATAAGTAAAAAGAGAACAAAATGCACAAGGAACCTAAAAATATCCGTATTTAGCAGATTTTCTCATATATTCAATTTATTTTCATTGCTACTTAGCAAGTAATGACAATCTAAGGAGCAAGCCATCGCTACCCCATACCAAATGAACCAATAATTTTCCACCACTATTGTAACTCAAGAGAATAACCATGTAATAGTTACAGTGACATACAACCTTGGGATGTTATAGAACATAGCAGACTTTTATTGGCCAACTCCGGGGAGGAGATTAGGTGGCTTCCACACCAAATTTAAGCTGTGTTGCACAAGACATTGTAGCTTGAAATAAATTTTTTTATGTGCAGGGGACATGGTTCTTAAAATTTGCCAAGTGAATACTCTTTGAGCATCTCACACTATTAGGATCCACCAAATCCAAGTGCTACATGTTCCCGAGGTAATCTAGAACTCAATCATAATTCCTCTAACAGCGACATTCTTTGTAATGTAGTAAATTTAGGTCTTCCAAGTGCTTTTTTCTAATACTTTCAACAACCATGAAGACGTTGAAAAAAGAATTATGTTAATAACTGTGGTTTCATGATTCAACAACTACACTGTACATTGATAACACTATAGCAGCCACAATTCCTAAGCATCTAGTGTTACTTGATCCTCGCTATTGCACTTGCACCTTCACTAAGTAATGGAATTTTACAAAACTAAATGCTAGGGAACAAAATACGCCTAAATGTTTTTACAGTAATAAGAACAAGAATACAAGATTTCATTTGAAAACTTCTCAAGACCAACACATAAACAGAAGTTATTGACTTGGAGAAGTCAACACTCAGAAGTGTAGCTGCATGTCAATGAATTGGCGGTGAAACTCAAGCTGCTGCGAGTAAAATAGGTTGCAATGATAATAAAGATGTGATGGAGCAATGCTGGCACCAGAAACAGCTATGACTGAGGCTCTCATGGTGGGGGTAATTTATGATCACTTTGGTTTACAATCAAAATAGCTCATCCATACCATATCACCAACATAAGCATTGCATGTATTTTAGTTTACCTCAGAGAAATGTTAGCTTCAAAGGCTCTTCATTATCAAAATCTAAAACTCCGACGAAGCCAAATGTCTCCTAAGGATACCTAATTCAACAGGGAAAAAAACAGATTTACAGGCAGACAGGTTATAGTCTCATCAACAAGCTTAAGATGCACACGACCCAAGCTTGATGAAGAGCCTTTGAGCTGCAAATAACTGCTTTCCTTGAGCATAAATTTGAATATAAGATCCCCAGAATCAAATAACCCAATATCCAACTCGGCTAGAGTAGTTAAAAACCTTATAAAGCCAAGGAATCCTATTACTGTATCGTAATCGTGAACATCCAAGCTCCATAACTAGGAGGAGGATTAAAAAGTATGGAGAAAATCAAGATTCTAAAAAAGTGAACAACACAAAAACTCGTAAATGAAAAGGAAAGAAAGGAAACCCAACAGCGTAGCACTGTAATAGGGAATCACGTACCAACAAGAGGATTTAGAAACGAGACTGGCAGCCATTTCTCTACGCAATACGACAAATCTTGGGCTCGAACGAGAAGAGAGTTGGCGAAACTTACAAGTGATGACTACTTGGAATGTACACTGTGCAGTTGAGGTTTTCTCTCTCTTTTATTTTATTTTTCAATATTATGAACTTGGGCTAGGTCCCTCTCTAGAAAGAGCTTGGGCTGGGTCATAGTCTGAATTATATACTGTATTTACGGCCCCAAGTTGGACAGATTGAATTTACCCCTTTGATGTTTATTTTAAAACAAATATTAAATTATTATTATTTTTGTTGTTATTTTATAGTTTTAATAGGTTAATATAAAAAAAAATTAAAAAAATTAAAAATTTATTTTAACTTGTTTATTATTATGATAGCAGTGATTTAGCTTTTAAAGTTATAAAAAATATATAAAATTATCTTATTAAATATATCTGGTTGAAAATATGATTATGTTAATATTAATAAAGAAACTAAATTATGTGATGATATTATTGTTCATGCAGACTCATGCAATTGTGGACTATAATAGTAATTTATAGTGCATTTCTTTTTTTTTTTACTTTTTCTTTTGCACTTTTTCTTCTTTTTTTTCCAACTTTTCTTTTTTCTCTTTTTTTTTTGGTTTATTTTTTTTTTCAACATTATCTTTGTTGATTTTACTTTTTAAATATCGAGCTGGTTAAAAATTTCACTTTGTAATTTTTTTCCTTTAAAATACTATGGATTGCTACGGTGTTTTCCCACATAGTTTTTCTTTTTTATTTTTTTATTTTTTAAAATTATATTTGTCGATTTTATTTTTTTTATATTGAGCTGATTGAGAATTTAATTTTGTAATTTTTTTTCTTTAAAATATTGTTAATTGCTACAGTGTTTCTCTGCATGGTTTTTTTTTATTTTTGTTTTTTTATGATTTTCTCTGAAATTATCTTTTTTTATTTTATTTTTTAATATTAAGCTGGTTAAAAATTATAATTACAATATGTGAGAAAATAACTGTAACTTTCCTCGTAAATTATTGTGGATTGCTACAGTGTTTTTTTCCACATGGTTTTTTTCTGTTTTGTTATGTTTTTTCCTCGAATTGTCTTTGTCAATTTTATTTTTTAAATACTGAGCTGGTTAAGAATTGCAATTACAAGTAAATATAAATTTTTCCTCACAAAACACTATGGATTGATACAATTTTTCCTCACAAGGTTTTTTTCCAGTTTCTTTTGTGTTTTTTTTTGTAATATTTTTTTCTAAAATTATCTTTGTTGATTTTATTTTTTAATATTGAGTTGGTTAGAATTTAATTTCATTGTGGATTACAATAGTAATCCACAATGCATTCCTCTTTTGTTTTTCACTTTTTCTTTTTTTTACACTTTTTCTTTTTTTTTCCAACTTTCCCTTTTTTTCTTTTTTTTTTCCGTTAATCTTTTCTTTTTTTTCCAAAATTACTTTCCTTCTTTTTTTCCAACTTTCCTCTTTTTTCTTTTTTTTCCCTCTTTTTTCTAAAATTATCTTTGTTGATTTTACTTTTTAAATACTGAGCTGGTTAAAAATTTCGCTTTATAATTTTTTTCCTTTAAAATACTGTGGATTGCTATGGTGTTTTCCCACATAGTTTTTCTATTTTATTTTTTTATTTTTCAAAATCATATTTGTCAATTTTATTTTTTTTATATTGAGCTGATTGAAAATTTAGTTTTGTAATTTTTGTTCTTTAAAACATTGTTGATTGCTACAGTGTTTCTCCGCATGGTTTTTTTTGTTTTTGTTTTTTTATGATTTTCTCTGAAATTATCTTATTTTTTTTTTAAATATTGAGCTGATTAAAAATTACAGTTGTAATATGTGAAAAAAGTATTGTAACTTTCCTCGCAAATTACTATGGATTGCTACAGTGTTTTTTCCAACATGGTTTTTTTTGTTTTGTTATGTTTTTCCTTCAAATTATCTTTTTTAATTTGATTTTTTAAATATTGAGCTGGTTAAGAATTGCAATTACAAGTAAATACAAGTTTTCCCTCACAAAACACTATGGATTGATAAAGTTTTTCCTCGTATGGTTTTTTTCAAGTTTCTTTTGTGTTTTTTTTTTTGTAATGTTTTTTTCCAAAATTATCTTTGTCAATGTTATTTTTTTAATATTGAGTTGGTTAGAATTTAACTTCACTAAGTTTTTTTCAAAAACATTGTGGATTGCCACAAATCATTTTGTTCAGTCTCTAAGTTTTTTATCACCAACACAGTTTTTTTTCCATCATGAAATATTGGCTCTATCATACCTTTAGTTTCTATTACTTATCTAGCACTGGTTCACAATTATAACACTACCAAGTATATTTGTTTTATAAGCCCGCGGCAGCGCGCGGGCATGCCATCTCGCACTTAATAAATGGTGTAAAAGCAACTACCTGTACTAAGAAGCTCCAAATTAAGGATTCTTAGTCTTTTTTTTTAGCATGGTACCTGTATACATATTATGCTAAGAGATGTTTGGTTTGTTTTTGTATTATAACCTGCTTTTTAAATTGTTTTTTTGTTTAAAAAGGTATTAAATTTATATTTTTTTAGATTTTTTAGATGGTCTTGATGTGATACTATAAAGAATAAAAATAAAATCTAAAAAAATTATTTAAATGCATTTTCAATTGAAAAACATTTTAAAAAAATACCATGTACTATAATACAAAACACTTGGCTAAATAGCTTATGCTTTTTTACTCTAAGCTTTGTATATAATTACTTTTCAAACCTTGATTTCATGAAAGCTAAAACAACCTCCTTTTAATCCATGGAGAATTGTTTTTATTTATTTTACCTGCAAAGATTCATCTCACAATAAATTTAATCAAATATATACTTTTCTAAACTTGTATTTTAAAATCCACAGCTAAAAATATTTTTCTTAAACTATTTTTTTTTCCTAAATTACAATCATAAAAACTACTATAATATCAAATACACGATAATTTTTTTATCTAACATAATATACAAGTCAGTTGATGATAGCATTGCATGGATTTTATTGATCATGCATGACACCAATGAAAACAACACACAAAAAATACACAAAGAAAGACAAATGTTTATAAAAATGCGTTACTCTTTTTAGGCTGACTATATACTAGAAAAAAATACTATAAACAAAGCTACAAAAATTAATTTATAAAACAAATAAAAAAATTTAAATCAGCTAAAAATATATAACAAATCTTAAACAATAATACAACAAAAACAAATTCTCTAAAATCTCCTATAAAACTTTTAATTCAATCTAATAATTGGATTAAAATTTGTACTTGTTGAGTTGTTGTTAATATATGAATGTACGATTGTGCATTAACAAAATAATCTTCTGCATCAATATATGATTTACAAATATTTAATTTTTTTTTAGAATGCATGGCTTTTTAAAACATGGTCTAAAAAAGAAGTCATCACGTAACTTAACACCGATAATGTAATATATATAGCTTTGACTTTATATTAAGTTAAGTTACAACCCGTTTTATGCTTTAATATATTATCTGATATTTGCTTCACTGTGGGTTAAAAATTTTATTTTTTATAAAAAATTATATATACAGATTTTTTTAATGCATTTATGTAGTTTAAAAAATCTAAGTTCAAATAATTTTTTTTTATGCATGTATGTAATCAAATAAACCGAGAATTATATGCGCAAATAAATAAATGAATAATCATTAATGATACCTAAAAATACAACTTGAAAAATCGAGAGATAGGTATAGATCAAGATATTTAATCTCGAAAGACAGAATATTTACCCAGTTATATTTGCTAAATTTATTTATTGAAATATTTTTTTTATTCAAGCAAACAATAATAGAAAGAGACACAAATTAAAATGATCAAATAAAATAAAAAAGGAAAAAACATCATGCAAGGCTACACATATTAGAAATATTATCTGAAAAATAATTTTTTTTTTATTTTGAAAGATAAAGTTCATCCATATAAAAGATAAATAAATTATAGATGAATCATAAAAACTCTTCAAATTTAAATGCATAGCTAAAAAAATCGTCATTTAAATAAGCTCTCTAAACAAAATAAAAGAAAGAATGTGTATTAATTTAAATATAAATTAAATAATTTAGAGAAAATACCATATAAAAAAGAATTAAAAAAAAAAAGATAAAGCAAAGGTCAGGCACTGCTAGGCCTGACAAGCTAGGCCAACCTAGCATATTTTATTAGGGTTCGTGCATGGGTCTGCCTTGACAAACCCACAGGATTGGGCCCTTAATTTTATTATTTTTTTGCAACTGGGATGGACAAAGTTTTTTTGAAAAAAATTTAGACGATGCGCTGCTTTATTTGCCTTGATTTCGGCTACCACAGTGGTTGGAAAATCCATGCTTAAGTATTTTTACCCAAAATCCTGTTTTTCAACCCATTGTTTTTATCCAAAACGCTGTAGGAGCCATGATAAATCTATATATGGCTTAAAAAACCCTAAAATATCACTCTAAAAACCAAAAACAACTTAAATCCAAAAATTAACCCGAGCCCATATATGTTTTTTCACAAACTTTAAAGGTACAAATACATTTAATATGAACTTCCCTCATCAAATAAAACCATTTGACATGAATATAGTCTATTTTGGTGGCCTGAATCGGTGTCAACGATACTTTTCTCCATCTATCACTATAATCCAACTATCTCTATCTCTTTTCTCTCAATCAGGAACTAAAAAATAACAAAAATAAACTATTGTACCAAAATTGAATTGGAAAAATACTGAAGGCAACAAAATTGTATAATTTGCATGATTTTTAAAGTTCAAGAACCAAAGTGTATCTTTTGCAAAACTTATGGCATGCTATACATGTTTTAACGCCTTTTCATTTTGGTCCCTCTTCTTTCAATCCCATCTTTTTTCATAAGAAATAAAAATTAGCTGGTCTTTAATTATGACTAAATTGCAGGAAAAAAAAAAGATTTCAAGATCAAATTAAAAAAATATAAAATTCTACACAGCCCATCCATAGTCATGTGTGAAAGGACAAACATGGAGCCTTGCACAATTAAAAAAAAACATGTTTTGTAGAGTAATACTTAATTATTTTGCATAAATTAGAGTCACAACTAGTTTATAGTATTATGCCACGTTGTAGGTTGAATTAAAAAAAATAAATGTAAAAAGTAAATATACGGGCATTGATAATGTATTTCCAAGCATTGAAAAACTTTGATAAAATTAAAAATAAAGGTAAGATGATCAGGATAGAAAAAATTAAAGATAAAAAAAAAATTACTTTAAAATCCACAATTAGCTTATCTACGCTTTGCTATATGTCAGATAAAAAGCATGAGTCAGATTAAAAGTAAATCTTGATTGCAAAAAAAACATATTTGCGAGCAATGTTAATGTTTTGATCAATTTCAAATAAAACTGAAGACATGTTGGGTTGTGTCCTTTCTTGGTTTGAGTTTTGAATTATTGGGCATGACATGATCTAGCAAATCACAGCGCGAAACAATAAACCAAAAAGAAATCTGATTTTACTTTAAAAAATGGTTATATTTTAACGATGTTTTTAAATATTTAGATGATTATATATTAAATAATTTGGGTTAATTTATCAAATAAATAATTTGAAATTATTTTTTATATAATTACACGAAAACAAAAGTACGCATGCGCAAGAAAACCATAGAATTTACTTGCCTATATTTATATCAAAAAAAGAAAAAGGGAACAGATATGCATAGAAAAAAGAAACCAACGTCTTTTGACCGCAATATTTCTTTTGTAATAAACTACATTGTTGTTGTCTATTAGTTTTGAACCACCACGCTCTTAACACGTGACCAGAACATTTATTTTGATACAAATACACATTATTCTATCAGATCTCTAGAAACCAACACTCCTTTACCACTTGATTGCAACAATTTATTCGAAACAAATACACATTAACAATATAGTATACAATTTAACACAAGTTGTCCTAAATATTTTAGATATACTAGGTAATGATCCATTGGTACGATAATGATTATTTTTGTATGGTGCTATAAACCTAAAAAAATCTCAATATTTTAATAAAGTCCATGCAAAATTACCCTCTAGTAATCCTGTTTTTTATGAATTAACCGCGTTCAAAACTTAAATCACATGACTATATACACACCAAAAAAAAATGAAAATGTTTTCGGTTGCTCAAAAGGTGTCCATCGAAGGGACTGGATTTATGTTTAAATAAATATATTTCGAAAATAATAATCTCCATTTTTGTTCCGTTAAAAAGAAGACGAGCAGCTGATTTTGAAACTGGGTGTCAGGAGGAACCCCACCAACCGTTGTGCAAAGACCGTATCGGCACGTACCCCTTTCGTATTCCGATTAATAAGTTTATTTATTTATTATTTTATCATTCCGTTGGCATCAAGAAAAGAAAGATTGACATGGAACACCTGGCAAAATTATCTTCTGCGCCCGTGGGACCCACCTAGTATTAATTAAAATCCCAACACCGCCCTCTCCTTAATCTCGTATTACCGAAACTACCCTCATTAATAATTAAACTCCCCTTTCAACCCCAACATAACTACTGATCACATCTCACCCTTTCCTTAGTTTAAAATAAGCCGACACACAACAACTCCCAAACACCACGTAGCCCTAACATTATCTCCAAGGAACGTTGGGGGGCATTTTGAGTGGTCTTTCTTGCTTTCCGCGCAAGGAAATTAAAGACACGCGCAGCAGGGCGGTGAGTTGATTCAATGCATTAGAGCGAGAGAGAACCACAGAAAACAAAAAAGGACCGCCGACTTAAAATATTACCCCGTCAACGCCAAGGTTTCTCTCAGACTCATCAACGGTGTCGTATAATTGCACTGTTCCTCTTCTAGTGAGTTAGGGTTTTCTCTCTGTCTGATAGGCGCACCGATCTCTCTCTTATGTCCTTACAGAAATTTAGAAAATCAAACCTCGCTAGATCAAAGTAATTAGTCTCTAGGTATCGTTGACAGGTAATATTGTTTCTATTTTCTCTCTCGTCCTTTTCTCTTGTTATGATTCTTTGATATTGAGAGACAATTGATTAGATCGGGTTTGATTTTCACTTTTATCTGTTTTTTCTAGTTTGTTTTGTTGATTGATGTGAGTTTTATGCGTTGATTTTGAGGAATTTTGTTGTTACCTGTGGAATTTATTTTTCACCTTGGATTAGGGTTTTGATTGTTTCGAGGTTGAAAGTTTTATTTTGTGAAAAATTGTGTGATCGAGGTAAGATCAAGGTCAAGAGTCTTAAAAAAGGTCTATTATTTTTTTAAAAAAATTGAGATGATTTTGGGGTTATGATCTGTTTGTTTCTTTGGAGTTGAATTATTAATCCTTCAGATTTTTTTTTTGCCTTGCTTTGATTTAGTTTTTAATTCATAATACTCTAAAAATTAAGAGAACTTTTGACTAAAATATTGAAAGACATAGGGGCCGTGGCTGAAGTTTATGGACGATTTGGGTTCTGATTTGTTTGGTTACAAGAAGATGAATTGAATTTGTTTTCCTAAGAATTAATTTTGCTTTGTTTTGATTATGTATTCCAAATAACTGAAAAGTTGAATTTTGTTGGTTGAGCAAGCAAATATACTGAATTAAATTAAGACTCCAAATAGAAGAATACACTTGTGTGCGCATGTAAGTGCGTATGCCCCCCTGTTGAAAAGCAAATTAGTTATTGGAATTTGAAGCAAGGGTTTTGTGTTTTCCTAAGAATTAATTGTGCTTTGCTTTGATTATGTATTCCAAATAACTGAACAGTTGATTTTTTTGGTTGAGCAAGCAAATATACTGAATTAAATACGTGATTATCTACCTAAATTAAGACTCCAAATAGAAGAATACGAGTGTGCGCGCATGTAAGTGCATATGCCCCCGTGTTGAAAAGCAAATTAGTTATTGGAATTTGAATCAAGGGTTTTGTGTTTTCCTAAGAATTAATTGTGCTTTGCTCTGATTATGTATTCCAAATAACTGAAAAGTTGAATTTTTTGGGTTGAGCAAGCAAATATACTGAATTAAATACATGATTATCTACTTAAATTGAGAATCCAAATATAAGAATACGAGTGTGTGCGCATGCAATTGCGTATTCCCCCCTGTTGAAAAGAAAATTAGTTATTGGAATTTGAAGTAAGGGTTTTGTGCGCTGTTATTTCGATTGTATAGGAGCGGAGCTACTCAAGGCAGTAAAATAAATAACGAAGTGGCTACATCTGTAATTTCGATACGATTATGTTGAAGGGGAACATGTACAAAATGAACACTAACAGCAGTATTATTATTAGGTATGTCTTTCTTTTTGCTTATTATGTCTATCTAATTGTTCTCTTGATTCTTTGTCTACACTTTGTTATTGAAATCTGAAATCTCTTTTTTATGCAAGCATTTTTTTGGAATTATATTTCTTCTTGATGTGAGTAGTGGCAATATTTGCATTGAAACGTTTTCTGCTATAGGTCTCACAATGTTTACCTTGCATGTTTGTCAAAAATCTATTATGTAAGCATTTCTGCTGGCATTTTATGCTGTTTTCAGGGAACTTAGTGTTTTATACTTCTATGGCATATTCTTCATTCAGTATATTTCTTTATTAGAAACCCTTTGTGCCAGGCTTCTCTTATATAATTGAGAAACCATAATGAAGCCTGAAAAATCTGGAAGTTGTTCATTTATTGACCATGTGAATGGAGATATTCTGACAACGTTCAAAATAGCAGCCTCAAAAATACCAAGTTAAAAGAAAGTGTCATGGTCAATGGAAAGGTTTCCATGCAATTTTCTTACAGAAAGTTTTTAGCATGCTGTTCCTTGAACCAATGCATGTTAGAGAACAAATCTGCTGTAACATTTTCAGTCCTCTGCTCTACCAGCTGTGTGCAATCCCAAGCATTTGCGACACATCCGGCTCTTCATTTCTTTAAAACTCATTGGTTCATTTGCCTAAACCCTTTTGTTGGTGGATAGTCTTGACTCATATATGTTATTTAAGTTGTGATAAAGAAATAAGTAAAACTTGTTATGCTCAAAGCTATCAACATGTGTGGTTTGAGCTGTGAAAAAAATAAAAAAGGTGACTTTTTTTTTCCTCGTAGCTTTGCTTGCTTTTGTCTAATATTTTGGAGTACGAAAACCAAATATTTCTAGTCTTAAAAGTATCTGTTTGGTTGTTCAATTAGGCTTTCCAGTTCAGTGACTAGAACTTCTTCACTGCCTCTGAGTATACATCCAGTTCTAGGAAACACTATCTTCAGTTATCTTTGTGGTAAGAGCTATGACCTCTTGTGTTGTTGGCCAGAAGAATAAAGCTGCCTGAAGGCACTGATTCTTTATTGAATCAGTTGATCCTAATTATTCTTTTCTATCCTCCTGTAGTCATCTTGTTTTGTAACTTTGAAGTGTGATTGTTTAATGAATCGATAATTCATTTGTTATAGGTGTGGAGGCAAGTTACTAGCAGATTTCTATATATATTAGGGAACAGTTACTGCAACTTCCATGCGGTTAGTCTTTGAGTGAAAGTTGTTTTAGGGTAGAAGACTGCATGCGGAGCCTCTCATTTGCTATAGGCATCAAAGCAGGTTACTATTACTTCGACATGTATTAGGAGTGGCTTGTACAACTTCCCTTTGGTTATTCTTCAAATGAAAATTGTTTCTGGTTAGGAGACTACATGGGAAAATTGTTTCTGGTTAGGCTACATGTTGCTTGAATGAAGATCGTTGTCATATTTATAAATTGATTATTGCTCCTCAAAGCAGATTGTACCTTTTTAAGGTAGATAACATAACATGCTCTCCTCTCCATTTCATCAATCACCATGGTTGTCCATTTAGTTAGATTATGATGTTGAACTGTTTTAAGTGCTCTGGCTTCTGTTTTTCTGCTTCGAGATCCAAAACTATGTGCTTTTCCAGGTAAAGAAGACCACAGTGATTTGCTACATGCTTAACAATGTGGCATTTACTGGTATATGTATCACACTGGATTGATTGCATCCTTGTGCATGAATTGGTTTGTAGATCTGTATCTTTTGTGTATAACGTGGTGCTGTGTGGATTTTACACGTGATCAAATTTCCTAACAAATGTTTGTTATCCAGGATTTGCCAGTCATCTTCAATGGCATCGTGTCTTTGAAACTGGCTGGAGGCTAGTTTTGTTGCATCTTTTTAGCTTTGAACTTTTGGATTTAAAGTTCTTGATAAGGATTAATATAGTAGGTAGAAATGGAAGCCAGGATCGCAAAGGTGTTGGATAGTAGTCGTAGAGTTATGCTTGGGGTGAAGAGAAAACGAGCATCCCGCAATGCAGCATATTTTTCTGGTGCTTCTCATACGGTGTTGCCTGAGTGGCTCACTCTGAATTCAATCCATAAGCCAGGGAAACGCAAGAAATTGGACGGAAGCCAGAGCAAGCCTTGGAGCTGTGGGCATCCTTCTAGACGGTCTTTACTTCGGTGCTACTCAAACTTCACGAGGACTGGGGTGCCACAGCGTCTGATGTGTTATCAGAATGAGGAATGGACTGATTTCCCTAAGGATCTTGTTACTTTGGTTAGGAAAGATCTTCAAGGGAAGAAGGCAGTTGTTGAGGTTGAGTTGGAGGGCCGCCGCTATGTTATCGACTTCTTGCATATGTTGCGAATGGACATGAAGACAGGTATTCAGCAACCAATTGCCTGGATTGATGAGGCAGGTGGCTGCTTCTTTCCAGAAATCTATGCTGATGAAGATGAACCACATCTGTGCTGCCAGCATGATTGTGCAAAAGATCAAGGGTCCATTTTTAGGGAGCCTCCTGGGTCCCATGAGATCAAGCTGCAGCTTGAAATTGATATAAATGGAGGGGATCAGTCAAAGTTGGAGTGTAGTGGAGAGTCAAATGGTCTTGTCAAGCATATCCAAATTGCTCAAAAGCCTACGAGCGACCACCATCTTGTAGAAGTGGGGGATAGTTACAACAGGAAGACTGGTGAAAAAATTGTTGAATCTAATGAGGAAAACCAACAGATTAAAGCAAATTTAGTCACTGGGACCGAATCTTTTACGCAAATGTTGGATTCTGATACTGTGAAGAAGATCTTTGTTACAAGTATGAACCCTTTTGGTGGTGCAGACATAGTAGATATTTCTCGCTGCTCTAGTACTTTAATGCCAGTTCGATTTGAGCTTTTCCAGAAGCAGATTGAACTAACAGAGAAATATCGTGGAGATGCAAATGTTCGATATGCTTGGCTTGCTTCTTCCAAAGGAGCACTCTCCACTATCATGTTGTATGGGCTTGGACATTGTGTGCCATGCACAACAAAGTCCGAACATGGCATTGGCGTTCATCTCTCTGCAGCAAACTTTTGTCACACCAGGTTGGATGTTTTTTCTGTTTTATCATTTCATCTAATGTGGGAAAAGCCAGTTGTATTCTAACTATAACACCAGTAGATCATCATGTTAAACAGGGAATTAAGTTTTTTAAGGTAAAATGTTCACTTTCCTCTAGACAGTAGCTCTAGATTGGCTAGAAAATTGTCCTCTTCTTTTAAAAGTAGAGCTCCTTTTGCTTGTCAGTCTGATTTTGGAAAGTTAATTTGGAGATTGCTAAACTTTCCATGCTATTCACCAATGCTATAAAATTATGTGTTGCTCTGAAATCTTTTATTGTTCAATACAGTTATCTTATTAGATTTAGCCAAATTACTTATAATAGGGTTGTTATCAGGAGCTGCCTATTAATCCTCTCTTTTGAAGACTGTAACATGAACACTGATAAAGCTTCATTTTTGAGTCTTCTCATCTGCTAAGTATGAAGATGCAAATGATTTTTTTGTATATAACTTCATGCATTTCACATATCTTCCATCTATTATATTAGTGTGGAGTTTCCTGGTTTGTGTTTTTCTTGTTAAAAATTTCTGAAAGGGAAGAGTTTGAGTTATTTATTCCTTAAACAGTTTAATCCAGATCAATGCCATGTGTTAACTTGAAATGCTCCTTCAAACCTTTTGTAGTAAGAATTACTTAAAAGATATTTCCATGTTTTGCTGCCTTTACAATGTACCACCTGCCTTGAGAAGTGCATGTGATGCTTTTTTGTGATAGTTTTCTTATATGATTGGTTTTAACTTTGTTTTACTATTGAGGTTCCTTTTCTTTTTAATACTGTGCTATTGAGGTGGATTCAACTTTTGGTTTGTTTACAGTGCAAATTATTGTGATGTTGACGAAAATGGAGTGCGGCACTTGGTATTTTGTCGAGTAATAATGGGAAATATGGAGCTTCTTCAGCACGGGAGCCGACAGTTCCATCCCAGTAGTGAGGATTTTGATAGTGGAGTGGATGATCTTGAAAATCCAAGAGAGTATATAGTCTGGAATATGAATATGAACACCCACATTTATCCAGAGTTCGTTGTTAGTTTCAAGTTCACTCCCAACTCAGAAGGTGATATGCTACTTCTTCTAGAGGTTTCAGTTTTGGCACAAACAATTTCAACACACACACACATGCACGCATGTATGGCATATAAATATATAGATGTCTTCTAGGATTTGAATGAAATCCTTGCTCTTGTTGGATGTGTGCTCCTCAATCATTAGTGATTTGTTGGATGGAGCATGGCCAATGTATTCTGGTGGTTGGAAACAAGTGCCATTTCAACAGTCCAACCTCCTTTGATGCTGAAATTTAAAAGGATGCTAGTTTTAAGATGAGGTTTCATCCATGATGTGGAAATATCCTTTTGGCTGGGTTCTATTACGTTCATGAGATCAATCAACATGTCAAGCATTGATTCAATGACTTTGTCAGCAGCGTTATCTGCAGATGCTGTATGAATACCTCTGATTTTCTTTTTGCAACTTTTTTAGCACTTTTTTAGCACTGTGTGTTTTTTCTGCAGGGTTTCTGGTTGGGAGTGAGAGTAAGCATTCTGTTTCTGGCGTGACCACTTCTTCTAATGGAGGTCAGGGATGTTTACCAGTTGAGTCCCCTGCAGTTGATCTGAATGTACCTGTAGAGTCTTCTGCAGTTGATCTTAATAAGTCCCCTGCTGCTGATATGGTATGGGTACTGATATTGTTCTGGCACTATCCTTTTTTATGTATATTTGTTGGGTTTCTTTATCCATTGTTTTCTATGCAATACATAGCAGGTGAAAATTTGATGTTGGTTCTGCTTGTTCTATTTGGGGAGACACATGTTTCTTCATTTACCTGCAAAAGTATGGTCAATTTTAGACAAAAGACAACTGACCTTATGCAACAGAAAGCATAAAATATGAAATGAAAGTTGAATGGTTTAGAGTTAATACTTCTAAACTTGAGTCTAACATAGAGCTGCCTGTGCAATGAGAAGTTCTGGAAATAACGGCAACTGTTGCGGAGTAGTACATACCTTAAAAAGGAGTGTGACTGAGAAGGCTTTTACTATTGGTAATTATAAGGGGTAGATGGTATTTGAAGAACCAAAAGCATATCGACTATACTTTTGGTTTTGAACTGTGCAAGCTAGAATGATAGATGAACTGTTTAAATATTAAAAGGCAATCAAACAGTTCCTTACATTGAAACGTGCAAGCTAGAGTATATGGATATGGTTGCCTGGACATTGTATGTCTTATTTGACAAGATTACTAATTCAGTATTGTTGACTAGTTTCACCTGGAGCTTTTGGCTCCTTATGTATGTTTATAACTGTGCCTGAGCTACTTAACGGTCAACATTTGTCATCTTCAAGGGAAGCGAAATTCAACCAGTTTCGGGTTCTGGGAGATCTCTTGGAAAATCACCAAGTCTGAGTTCAAGCAATACAAGAACCCCTAAATCTCCATGGATGCCTTTCCCTATGTTGTTTGCTGTGATTTCAAATAAAGTTCCAAGCAAAGACATGGAACTCATAACTAACCATTATGAACTGTTCAGGGTATGTAAAATGGCATGCTCTGCTGTTATCTTCTGTTCTAATTCAAATGTTTATCATGATTAGGTGATCACCTTTTGTTTTCCTTTTCAGGAGAAGAAGATAAGCAGGGAGAATTTTGTCAAGAAGTTGAGGTTGATTGTTGGAGATGCTTTACTGAAGTCGACAATTACAAGTCTTCAAGGCAAGGTATGTTATAATTTGTGTTCATGTTTTGCCTTATTTTGGGACATCCAGTGCTAGTCTTCTGGTGGTATGATTATCAGGTGGACCTTAACTTGCTTAGCTGAAAATTCCTTAGTTTGTTCAGGGGCAGATTTGAAGAGAGCCCCAGCTAAACTATTGGCTACTAAAAATCTAGAACTTCTATTGATGCAGTTTATTCATTGATAGGTTCATTTCCATTTGATTTCAGTTAGAAGTGGAACTTTTGAAACTGATGAACATATGACAGACTTATTCTGCTGCTGCTTATTTATCTAGTTTGTCCCAATGCTACTGTCCTGTTTGTTATGGGAATGTCTTCTGCAACTGTCCTGTTTGTTATGGGAATGTCTTCTGCAACTGTCAGAATTTTAAGTTTAATGGTCTGAATGTGTTTTTGGTGTTGTGGAAACATATTCCATAATTCATGAACATAATCTTTTTAAAGCTATCCTTTCCTTGTATGTCTTTATGAAATGGACTGCTATGAGGAGTATAGCATTGCTCATTTACTTCATCTTCAATAATTTGGTTTTCTCTATGTGCTTTTTGTTTTGGGTTGGGGAACAGAATTGCTTTCATCTTCAATCAGTAACTTAAGCTGCCTTAGGTTGCATACCAAGTACATGAATACTGACCTGTGGCTACAGTAAATGTCTAAGTTAAGGTGTAAAAATTAAAAAACTACAGAAGAAGAATGGTGCTGATAAGCCATCCCTGTCATATAGTATTTATATTGGCAATTCATACAGAATATATATAGTATGGGAATATCTATTTTCAGGATTAATATTTCTCCATAAATCCGTGTGAGGGAATCTTGATTTTAATCACCTGACACAGCTTTTCTGGCTTTATGCAGTTGCCATCCGAGTGTGAAGTCCCTGTGGCTAAACCAGCTGCAGAAGGCTAAGTGGTGTTTTGAGCACAGCCAAAGCACCCTTAATGCCTGCTGTTTGTCGGAAATTGAGGTGAAGTTTGTTTGATGCTTGCTTGCTAGAATGCGTCGACATGAATTTGTGAATATCCTGTCAAAGGACTGTAGGTCTTAGTTTATCTAGAAACTGCTAGGTTATTTCGGTAGTCACCCTTTTGTTAGTGATGGATTACTTGACTTGCTTATGACTCTACTTATTTGTCTTGTTTTGCTGATCATGTCCCAGCTTGGTTAATAAACATTTGGATTGTTTTGGTGTGGTGGGGTTTTCCTTAATTGGTGGTCTGAAGCTACTTTTCAAAAGAAACCGCGCATATTATTCTTGAAGAAACTATCTAACAAATCTTGAACAGGTTTAACGCCGTTCATTGCTTGCTTGTTTGAATAACGAGTTTTGTCCCACCTATAAGGGTCCCACGGGAAGAAGAGGGTTTCCTGAGGTTGGGGAGTGGTGATCAATAGTGTGCATCGATCTGGGTGGTGGTTGGTGAGAGGTCTGGGTAGCAGGATCAAAGCACAAGATGTGATCCTAAAAAATAGAGAAAAAAATAGCATGGTCCAAGAAAAAGCAAGCCTACACACGCTTAGACTTGGAGGTAGCTCGGAATCGAGTTACAAACAATGATTTACTAAAATTTTGATATTTAAATTAAGTTTTTTTTATGTTTATAGATTAATTTTGATGGGTTCATATTAAAAATAATTTTTTTAATATATTTTTAAGTAAAAAATATTTTAAAAAATAATTAATATAATGTAGCTCCTGTTCTTTCAATAATTTAAAAAATAATCAAGACATTGTTTTGGGTTATAATGCTTTTTTTTTAAGTATATAAAAATTTGCTATCAACATCATCAACCAACTCTGACACATGGATGACATGAATGCCCATGGCAAAGAATTTTCATTGATTTTTAATGAAGATAAAAAAAAAAAAACTCAGGAGTAGAAAAAAAGTTGCTCATCTTTCTTATGCAAGAGTTATGAAATTATTGATGATTTCGAAGCTGGTTTTTTTAATTAGTTAAAATGTTTCCAACCTCTGTTCTTTCTTTATTTACCATGATATTGTTTTCTCGGTTTAAAAACCATATTAGATAATAATATTATTATTTATTTAGGCTTTGATTTTTAAATTTATTTTATTAAAAAAATCAATATGATTTGCCAAGATTAAAAATAAAAGAGTGCAAGCTTTAATTACGTCCTTTTCAATCCTGCTATTCACTTCAAAATCCCGCGATTTTTTAATATAATTGAATTTTAATGAAATTCTAGTGTTGTAGCGAATATTTCATCTATGAAGAAAAATCTAGAAGCCAGAGAGCAAACTTCTTGATAAAATAAATTTGGGTGCTATACTAACCTTTTCAACATTTGTTATAAAAAAATGTTATAGTAACCCTAAATAGAGTTATAAGGACACCCATTATGCAAAATGCATCAGAAAAACATTATAAAGTTTCGTGACAGGAATTAATTTTAGAGAATTAAAATATTAAAAAAATATAAATATATTAAAAACACACACACAAAAACAAGGAAGAAGCAGCTTAGCTGCGTTAGGCCTAGGTGGTGGGATGCTTGGCCCATACTTGTGCCCCTAAGTGGGGGTGAGAAGAAATATGGGACAACGCGTCATCCACCAGTGAATGACACATTGCTTGGTGTAATTACTCTGATGTCCTTTTGATCATTGAAAGATCAAGGGTTGGTTGTTGGTTTTGGTCCCCATGATCCATTTTGTTCATCATTTTTCACGCGCCAAATATCCATAAATCATCTCTAACCTTAAAATACATTTTAATCAACCAAAATTACTAAATAAATAAATAAAAAATTATTTTATCGAGCACGATCTACTCTTACCTACCATGTCAGAACCTATAAACACCATCGATAAAACTCTCCTTGTTAGGTCAAATCCATCGACACTAATTTCGGCGAGCTTTTGTGGATGGAATGTAACTGGACGATGTTTTCCCTCTCCTTCATACCTTCTGCCGCTTGTTTCTTCTATCTCAATATTCATGAACTGTACTGTAAGACAAATAAAGTTTAGGTATTAGGCCACACAAGCCTCAAAACCCAAGAATCAAAGCAAAATAATGAGCTTTGACTCTTTTTGGTTTTTATTTTAAGATTTTCTTGGTTTGATATCTAGATTCGGTTTTTGCAGTTAATTTTATGTGAGGTTTAATTTAATTTAATTTAATTATTATTATTATTAATGCGGCTACTCGATTAAAGGGGTAGAATTTGTCACTACTTTTATTCTTCATTTACAAATGGTGAAGGTAGGACCGCAATTGTAAAGAGAATGAGCAGAGTCACAGAGACCATGGCGTCAAGTTAAGCTTTTGATGGGAGTCTTCCTTCTTTGCTCCCCTCTGAGCAATTTCATTGTGAAAAAGCAGCGACTCAAAGCGCATGCCTAGAAATGAAAGTGCCTATAGGCTATACTATTAAGGGTGATAAAACAACAGTGTATACCAATCATTAAAGCAACTCCTGTGATACGCCTTATCAGGAAGGGGACACGTATCTTTGTCCCAATTCTTCAAGGGTGGACTATGTTGGTTAGCTTCCTCCACAATCTTATGGAATTCAACTGGCCCACCTGGTGGCATTCTTATCAATCTCAGAGGATGCTTCCCTCGAACTCTTCTTTTGCTACTGATTTCCATGACAACACGATCAGGCACCACGAATGAAATCCCAAACCTTCTTGGCTGAGCTCGTATTGCCCACAAGTTAACTTGCCTCCTTGTTTTTTGTTTTGCTACACCCACAGGTTGCATGATACATATATCAGTGATATCCAATAAATTAAAAGGAAGGTAATTAAGATAATAGGCTAGATTTGATAGCCTTGATTTGGTGTTGGAAGATGATTAAAGAAATTTGCAGAGTTGGGTTTTGGTTTAGGATGAACTTGCACAGCTTTTGGGTGGGACTTTTATAAGCATACCGCGTGTTAAATCTGGTTCTACAAAACATTAAAATACCAGGGATGCTAGTTCATTTCTGATAGCTTGTTCACTGGTTTTGCTAATGGTTTTATAGCAAAAACAGGCACACTAATCACTATGGCTGGCGCTTGCCCTGTAAGTTTCGACAACTGCCCGTGCGCCAAAGTCCAATGGTCGAAGTAGTTGGGGATGGGGCATATATGGGCACCCCAATAGATAGTTTCAATGGGCTGAAAATGCACAGACGGTCACACTTTGGGCCTAAATGGGCTGAATTGCTTTGAGATGGTCTCCTAGGGTGGAGTTCACTACTTACATGACTCCGCAAGCAGAGGTAGGGAGCAGGGAAGAGAGAGAGAGAGAGAGAGAGAGAGAATTGGGAAGAGAGAGAGGGGAAAGTAAATGGGGAAGGAAGGGGAATTGTGGGATGATTCAGCTCTCATCAACGCCTTCGACGATGCCATGTCCAAGTACAAGGTCCTCTCTCCTTCTCTCTATACTTTTCACTTTTTTTTTTTGAGTTTTATTCCTTATTATTAATTTTTACTTTTCTAATTTTGCAGAAAATGCATGGAAAGAAAAGAATCCAGGATAAATCAACTGATGGAGGGAAATTTGGTGGCGGCACCGAGGATGAAAATGCCTCTGCTATTACTAGGGTCGATGAAAGTCTGGATGGGACTGTTAAGTAAGTACTGTGTACCTATAATATAAGATAGCTTAAATCCCTTTTGGTCCTGGAGGACTTTATTGTTTTCTCCTTGTATTTGTTTTTGAGTTGTTGAAGAATAAGATATGAGAATAACACTTAGATAGTTGATAGGTGCTTTGAGAAAATGGGCTTGAATTTACTTGCAACATTTTCCTATTCGGTATTGATATGAAGCTTAAGTTGAATTTTATATAAAATATAATTTGAGTTCTTGATAGAGAGTGCTTATTCACCTACATGATTCTTTTATTTTTATGGTATCTGCTTTTCTGGGATCTGTTTTCATTTCTTGTGATTTTTAAAATGTAGGGAGGCAGATGAGAACAGCAATGTTACATCGAATACTGTCACAGAATTGGAAGAGACTGAAAACCTTGCACCGGCCAAATTAAATAATTGTGTAGATTCACTTGGACCTGAGCCATATGTAGATCCATCAAATGGTGGTGTTCACGCACAAACTCTCAGTGGTTTGTATTCACATGGTGCAGAAGATTATAACCAGTTACTCGGCCAGTACTATGAGCTTGAGGAGAAGAGGCAAAGGATTCTACAGCAACTTAATCTGCATGGTGGTTATAACTACCAATATCCTGCTGAAGGTTCAGGTTCTGGTGGTTATTGGGGAACCTGTTCTGCTTCTCAAGATCAGTCGGTTGCTGCAACCCAAGCTTCACTCTCCCCTCTCATCTGTTCTTGTTGCCCTTATGCTTGTCATTGTTCAGTGGCTCCATGCTCTTCATTCTCATCTTGTACTTTTGGTGGGACATCTCTTGGTAAAGCATGTACTGATTCTTCTGCCATGATGAACCCTGGAAAGTCTTTCCCTCCCATAGATGATGACATTGTGAAAACAGCAATGGATGCTGCAGAAAGAGCAATGTCATCCATGACAATGAATACTCCTGTTGTCAACTCCGATATAGAAGGTAAACATGGTTTTTTGAAAATGATAAAAATGTCAATCAAGAAAAGAAATGTTTTAGAATTTAATCAGAACTTTGTGGATAACATGACAGTATTAAGCAGTCGGCTTTGAAATGGAATGTCATTTAGGTTTTATTTCAAGTAACTGGAATAGCGGGCATGGCCGAAACAAATCCTCAGATAGTGAAATGTGTTTTATTTAAATTTTGAAGCATATTTTTACACCTAAAGTACCCCAACCTCTCTTTTCTAGATACATACATGCATATATTCGAATTTCTATACATGATGAACTTGCAGTTTAGTTTCTTTAGTTAGGTTGTTCATGAATTTAGTTTCTTCAGTTAACTAGTTGTTTTGTTATGTAATAAACTGTTAGTCTAGAAAAACCGTGCTTTCTTCCCAGTTTTCAAGTAATTTAAGTTGTAAGATGGAGTTTTCTGGTTACTTGTATAGTATAAATTGACTTAATTATGAAGGTCTCCGATCCTCGTCTTGCTACATGAAAATATAGAAAGCAAGAAAGTGAGAGAAGCAATCACTTACCGTAGATGAGTTATTTTAAATTTGTGCATCAGTTTGTAAAGGAGAATACTTCACTGTGACAGTTGTTCTTTTTCATGTTACTTATATAGTCTTTAATTTGAGAGTTTTGGTTCTCATAAAGGAACCATATACTTTTACTGGAAGACTTTGGCCGTTTGATCTTGAGCTTCATAGGACCTTTTCTGACACCTAGTATTAGCCTTCCAATTTCCATTCAACTCTGAAAAGATTTAAATAATAGTTTCGCTCTTAGAAGAAAAGTTTCTTTTTTCAAAAACTTAAAATAAGTGGACATCCTTTTTCTTTCACCGTCTGTTTTCAAAATTTTTACTTATTTTTTCAATAGATTTCGGCCCATGTAATTCAGAGGAACTGAAACTACAAATAAAATTGTAAATCTGGGGCAAAACTCTAAGTCAATACTTTGAAAGTGAAGTGGCAGATGATCTTTAATTTTTTTTAATAGAACTAGCTTATATGAATGGTTGAGAGAGATAAATTTGAATATGCTCAAGAAATGAAGCGCCCTTTGGATGTGTCTTTGTTTCACTATTGTATTTTTTTTTCCCACTATTTTGCAGGCAATAAAGCTGGGAACAGGAAAGATAATGAAGGGGAAATAACTGAAAATACAAGCTCTGAAACGGATCTGACAGTTGTATTAAACGCTTGGTATTCTGCGGGCTTCTACACTGGGAAGTAAGCAATTTTTTCATGTTTGTTTTTATGAATAAATTGCTTTCTGAATTATTATGGTCTATATTGGAAAATCTAGTTCCAACAGAATGCTTGTCAGGTAGCATGTAAATGGAAAAAATTGATCCACAAAAATTCATGTGATCCAATAATAGCTTAATTTGTCGAAGGGAAGCAGAGGAAGTAGAGTGGATCTGCATGTGGCTAGCCATCAAGGGTTCTGGCACTCTGCTAAGAAAAATCTGTATAAAAGAGCAGCGTTGATCATGAATTGACTGACTTGAATCCTTGGTGTCTGCTCACCAAAGAATTTTTTGAATCCAACTGATTAGATTCTCTGGTATCAATAAGTATGGCACTTGAGCACCTTGAAGTTTTAACTGATGGTGACAAGTGATTATACAATGTTATGTCCTTTAACTTGTTAAAACTTTGGTGTTTTCTGATATAGGTATCTTACAGAGCGATCCATTGCAAAGAAATGGCATGGCTAAGTATTCTTTATCCATGCAGAGCAGAGGAAAAGTGGTTTTGCAACAAAATTTTGGTCCAATATGGAACACTAGTTTGTAATTCCTTAGTGTAGATTCTGATGTATCACTGATTTATAGTTACCAAAATCGAGCTCAAAAGAAGCAACTTTTGTGTTATAGCTACAGTTGCATAAGTTGGGGTTTTATAACACTTTGCTGTACTCATTACTTCCAGTCAGGAGAAATTATATGGCTCAACTACCATGTGAGGGTAGTCCCCTCACAAGCAGATTCACAATTATGCTTGGAAAAAAAAAAAAAACAAGATTCACTAGGAAAATGCCTCTATAAGGGCATCCAAATCCCAAAATATTATGATATGACCAATTGGTAGTTTGCTTTGATCAATTGTGACTACATTCCCTTTTTGGAGAGATCCTCGGTGGTTAATTCTGAGGGAAATTCCTGTTTCAAGTAGGCACTTTAGGCTTGATTTAATTCTGCTAGCGAGCAACCTTGCCTGATTCCCCGAATTCAGAGATATCCATCGTCTAACATGATGCCAAGTTCATTTTCTCCCATGCTTGTGCCATGTACTAGAAACCCTTCTGTTAATTGAACACTTCTATTTTCGATGTCAATCAATGGAGTATAATTTATCTAAATTAAACGGTGTGAGTAAAATTAAAAGTAAAGTTTATAATAATGAATCATATAATAAATTGAAAAAACACATTCCATTTTGACGAATTATTGAAAACACGAGATGCAGATAAAAAATGCCCTACGCTATTGGAAATCTGTTGAATTCAGAAGTGTTTGTGTATTCACTTGTGCTTGTGGAGGAAATTTGAGCATATCATTACAGCTAATCCATCCATGGAAAATATCACATTTGTGGATTACACTTGGTTTTGTATATATTTAATTCAGGCAAAGTTGAGGTAAAAGGCATTTGTTAGTAGATATGTTGGTTTTCAATAATCTTCTCTTTCTTGCTCTGGAAATCAATTCACACTTTCACCTTTGCTGCAGCTTCCTTGATTTGTTCAATTGTGAATACACCGAAGAAGTCATCATCTGTCACTGCATTTACTACCGCAAGCGCCAGATCGTCAACATTAACAGGAGGTGCCAACAGGAGATCGGATGCTGGAAGGGAACTTAAGGGTTTGGTGAAGTTCTCGATAGCACTGAGAATTCTCTCTGCCGGTTGCCCAATCAAATCCAGAGGAATCTCAAAACCATCAACCCTCCTTTTTCCATAGATGAAACCAGGTCTTAACACTACACCTGAGGAAATTCTCATTCAAGATAAATGAGAAGCAATACAGAGGTCAAAAGAATTGCTCGGAACCATGAGTGGAAAGAATGGATTAGCTAGAAGGCAAACCCTTCAATAAGGAGGGGATGGATTTTAATACAATCCCTCTAAGTAAAAAAAGAAGTCAGTATGATGATAGCATTGATCATTCTCCCATTTTTTTGCTGAAAACTCAGCAGCAATCAACTACTTCACATTAAGTGCAGTAGCAAGTGCATTAAAAACATTCTATTGATCAGCATGCAGCAAACATGAGCACGCTCAATGTTCATTAATCATTCGCTTAATGATTTCTTTGTGCTCATTGATTTCGTAGTTAGTTGATCTTAAGATGCAAATGACTAGCTTAGACAAAATGCTTTCCAAACAAATTTCTACTTTCTCACTTGCTTTTCACACAAAACCAGTAACCTAATACTACAATGTACACATTACAGCATTATAAAATTTTTGGAAACACGACTACAGTTGGAAAAGGCCCATTATGAACTTACCCGAGTTGGGATATTTGGAGAGAACCTCTGCCTCTGCCTTCCTCTTTCCTGTGAAGTATCCAGTTGACAGTACAAATGATGGTAGATTGTAATCATGCACTGAGATGAAGATAAACTTGGGAATTCCTGCAAAAAGAGAGAATTAAGGTTGTAAGTAATCTGCAGGAATAAAATTCTAGATTAACAGAGGTTTATGGCATCTAACCAAGAAATCTTAACAGAACTATGTTTTAATCAAATACTGGCATTTTTTATTGGTGCCATTATTAAAATAAATTAATCCTGATTGGTAGAATGTTCTCAGTCCACAATGATTTTGTTACTTAGAGTCCTCGGGAAAGGAATATAAATGCCTGCTTTAGTTTCTTTCTAGCATATTTCATTTCTGTAATGTTCATTACAGGGTCTAAAACATTGAAACTTAAGAAGCCAGTCAATCTTAAGTAAGAATTGCTATTCTTGCTCTCAGATTTGTGCCCTGGAGGCCATAATTGAAATAGAAAAATCCATGAAAACACAGCCACCATTTCAATCTCAATGCTGCTATCAACTTCTCTTCTATCATTTCTTCTCTTTTCTCTAAGATATAAATACACAAAGTTGTGTCTTTGTTTAAAACTTCCACTGCCTTTTTTCTCCATCTCCTTTTCTGTTAAGTCGAAATCTATCTGTACATATACTTGAACCTAATGTTTTCTTGCAACCAGCACAGATTTTGAGCAAGTCCCCTCCTGGCCCTTCTTAAGGGGTTGGTCACAACGTAAACAGGCAAGTCATTAACTGGGAAGAACTGATTGTTTTGCAAATTAAGACAAAGATTTAAGTTCACCAGAACTGACAATTCTTACCAAATTCTTTGGCAGCATTGACAGAAACAATGTTAGCCTCGCCATTAATTCTTTGCATCTGCTCCTCGCTACCAAAACCTCCAATTGTTGAAACAACTGCAGTGGCCCCAAATAGTATCTCATCCCAGTTTGTATAGAAAACATCTCCTGCATGATATGAAAACAAATGCATGAGATAAAACTAAGCAAAGTGTAGACTCCTAATCAGAACAAATTTAAGATAGTAAGAGCACACAACCAATTCAGAATTATGCCAAAATCTTAAAAAAAATTCCAGAACTGATCTAAAAATCTGCTTAAGGAACCAAGGGCTTGCTGATTATGATCCTAAAAGCTGATTCACGACACATCAACCTATTATAGACTGGGTAAATTATAGAACATGCCTGGTATCCAAGTAACCTGATCTATCCATGAACCAGGGTAAGTAGGGCGCCCTGACCTGTAGAATGAATCAGAGTTTCAGACATGAAAAAACTAAACATGATAAAGAAAACAACAAAACTGTAAACAAGTTTGTTTACAGGTAGCCAATGCTTTGACATGGGTAGCAGTTACATAACAAAGAAATCCACATAACCCCAAAAGAAACATGTACGCATCAATTATGAGGAGAAGATCCCTCACCTGCTTAAGCTTATAACTTCTATGCCCTTGGACACAGCAGCCTTGCATATGGCAGAACCCACAAAACCACTACCTCCTAGGACTACAACCTACTAGGAAAAGCACAGCAGTGGGTAAGTAAAAGAGACCAAATGTGAGCTAAAAAGAAAATAATACAAGCAAATAGAAGAAAACACCGATCCAGTGGTGCCAAATTTTACCCTTTCGGTCTTTACATCAGCCACAACATCAATTGTTGTGGATCTGAAGTCATCTTTTACGCCTGCTTCTGCATAGCTGCACTTTACAACAGACTTGCACAAACTGGAACTAGAGAGTCACGCTGCTTAGTTATTTTCAGTCTTAAAATCATAAGAAATCCACACCCAAAAATAATTAATATATATATATATGCAACGATATTTAGGCTTCAATTTCACTAAAATGCAAGCTAATTGTTATGCTAATCTGTCCACCAATTCGACTTAGAATTTAATAATACGCTCTCACTTACACAACCGAATTAATGGAAAAAAAAAAGAGCAAATAAAATTCACAGCATAGACAATAAATTTCATTTCAAAATTTAACCTTCATGAAAAATATAAAATAAAAGGCAAGAGAGAAATTACCGGTGGTTAAGAGAAAGCGAACTTAGCCGAGAAGGAAAGAAAGCTCGAGGGGAGGAGGAGGAGGAGGAGGAGGAGCCAAGGGTGGGAATGGTAGAGAAGGATAAAATGGACGCCATTTTTTATAATTAGTTTTTGGAACCTGGAGGAGTTTTATAAGTCGGGCAGTTCAGTTGAACAACAACACACAGAAAAAAGAAGTACAAAATCTAAAATGAGGCTAGGAGATTGTTTGGTTTGTCTTGGAACTTGGTTCAGCATGTTTTTGAATAATTTAATTTATTTTTAAAAATTAGTATTTTTTGTGCTTTTTATTATTATTTTAATTAAAAATAAAATTTAATAAATAAAAAAATATTATTTTAATAAATTTCTTAATAAAAAAAACACTTTGCCGTCCTTCCGAATAGACCTAAATCAAGGAAATACATACGTTAAAAAAAGACCACGTGTACAGTTTACTTGAATGACCACACACGAGTGACCTGATGGACACACACGCTTAGGACTTGAGAAAATAACATAACTGCCCTTATGAGGCAATCCCTGCTTGGCCTCTTTCTTTCGACTCACAAACGGCGTCGGTTTTTTGTTCCACTGCTACTACGAATTTTACAATTCCCTGCATTTGCGTAGACAGACTCCCATAATAAAACAAAGAAAAAGTTGGAAGCTTTTTTCGCGGCAGTTATAGTGTCTGTGTGTGGACTGTGTGAGATTGAAAATGGGGAGAACTACCAGCAAAGACGCACAAGCACTCATTCATTCCCTTTGTTCTGCTTATGCTGCCACTCCTACTAGCCTTAAGGTTTCTTTCGCTCTCGCTCTCTTTTGATCCCTTTTTTCTTTTACCATGAAGTTCTAAAATTGACTTCTTTTTTGGTGTCCAGATCATCGATCTGTATGTGGGTTTTGCAGTTTTCGCTGCTATAATTCAGGTACAACTCGTTCTGATGCGGTGATTTTGAGTTTTAGTATCTGTTTATTGTTTCGATGCCATGGCAATGTTAGGATTTTGATCTTTGACAGTTCGATTGGATCAGTGGATGATGAATTTGATACAGAATAATAATATGGGATTCATTCGGAAACTTTAGGGTTTATTAGAAAGAATAGAATAAACTAATATGTGCGGTAAAATGTCCTTGTATGAAATGTTTTGTTAACTGATGGTGTGAGTCCATCAGTCAATTGCGTTTCTTTTTTATGTTTCTAACAAGGTGTAATGTTGACTTTTTTTCCTGTTTCCCAACTGTTGAACAGAGCCTAGTAGCGTTGGTTATTTTACCTAATTGTGTGAATACCTGAGTGTTTTTTTGTGTTTTTATAAAGTTTAGGGTTGGATTGTGGAAAAACGAGGGAGAAGGACTTGGAGAGCCAAAAACTTGATGATTTAGGTCGTGATACACGCAACTATTGGTTATATTCATGTTGATAATGTCCTCTCTATTATTTTTATCCTATTGGTCAATGGAGCTGTCTTTTGTTTGCTCGTATGAATTTCTGCTACACGTTGCATCACTTTGTTTTCATTTGGTGCGCACTTCCTTGTGTTCCAGTTTAGCATTGGATAGTTAGAGCCAATAAATTGGATGTGTCATGGGAAAGAGGGAGGAAGAAAGTCTTAAACAAGAATAACCAATGAGCACTGCAACATGCTTGATGACTCCCAAATGCAACAGTCATTTTCCCCCTTCAAAGAGCTCATTTTTGCCAGATTTAAATTTAACTGGAATTTAGCAGCATGCCCTTTGGTATTAGATTTTTTCTTTTTTTTTTAAAGACTGAAGAACTCAACGAATGATGTATAAAGAAGCCTTAGAGTGGACAGAAGGGAATAAAAAGGAGAACAAAATTCTTTGAGATCACTATCATTCCTTTAATTATTAAGCAAATAAAAAGGTAACAACCAAATGCAGTTTTAGGTTCAAAAATTATAGATGGATCGCTAATCTGTCAAACAAGTTGGGACACCAACAAGATTTATGTACTGTGTACACACACTATATGCACATTAAACTGCATATATACCCCCTACAAACAGCATTAAAGTTCCTCTTAATGGAGGTTACCTCGAATCATCCATGTACATGATTAGATGTATGGTGCCCTGTTCATGGAAATATTATAAGAGTGAAAACTAAGGACAATAGTGCACAAAGGTCATCCATGCTAACCTCACACCCTTCCTCTGGTTGCTGCCTTCCAAAAGCTTCATTTCCCAGTTTCTACTGGGGGGAGTGATGCAATTTCCGAACTTGCTGGTTCAACATTTTCAATTTCTCTGAGCCCCTTTTTGAATGATTTGTTTTCTTGTTGAGTTGGAAGAGCATAAGTAATCTAATCCGGTTACTCTTCCTAGAATTACATGTGTTTTTTGGCATCAAAGATGAACTGCTTGTTTGAATTCAATGAGACTCCCAATGACCGATTTAGGGTGATTTTATATAGAATTTATCTATTGTGCTGCTAGCACATACTTTGAGCCATCAAAAATATACCCCCCTTCCCCTCTCTATTTTTGGCTATGTTATGATTATAATCCACTTTTTGATTTGTTCAATGTAAAGTTTGGTTAGTATGTTGTCCAGCTTGGAAGCATTTTAAACTTGTTTTTGGTGATCAACAGGTAGTTTACATGGCCATTGTTGGGTCATTTCCGTTCAACTCTTTTCTCTCTGGAGTACTTTCTTGTATTGGGACTGCAGTCCTTGCTGGTAAGTAATTATTGCATAGTAGGGAGGGAATCATTGTCACATTTCACAATAGAGAGATTAATTTGTTTCACTTGTCACAGTTTGTCTCCGTATCCAAGTGAACAAGGAAAACAAGGAATTCAAGGTAACTATTCTGTTCATTTTTCATCTTGTGGTTTTAATCCTTTTCTTAGAGTTTTGTAGAGCTGTGCTACTCTCTTTGGTTCATGCTTTTAAACACTTGCTCACTTAAGGTGTCCACTTCACCACCATTTGTCTTACTCCAACGGATAACTGGTCATTGATTTGGAAAAGATACAACAAACTGAAAAAAGTTGATTTGGCATTTGGCCTAAACTTTCTATTTTCTAAAGGCAGTTACCAGTTTGAGTTGAGTATAACAAGGAGTCATTATGCGGATAGTTTAAATGAGTGAGTGTTTAAAAGGAAGTAATGAACTGAGTTGATGGCATTCCTCATTTTTGTATTACAAACAGATAGTTGATGTTTCTTTCAACCATTTACAGGATTTACCACCAGAGCGTGCCTTTGCTGATTTTGTTTTGTGCAATTTGGTGCTCCATTTGGTGATTATGAATTTCCTAGGTTAAGATCGAGCCCTTCTGGTCTGCAGGATCCATGTTTCGTTGGGCTGTAACTGTGAAACATGTTTACAGAGTAATTCCATCTATTCAGCAAATTTTTCTTAGGACATGGCTTATTCTTGAATTGCTGACTTGCAATTGATATTTTTGTTATTTATTTGTCTGCAATGATGAGAAGTTTGCATTGCTAGTAAGAAAATGCAATTGAGCATACTGAGAAATTGCAGTGATCAAACCTTTGTAATAGATCCTTAGCTAGGTTAGTTTGTCCATAAAACTGCCCCTTCTCCCTTTGAATAAATGTTATGATTGTGAGGCATGGTTAGTGTTCGCTTGGATTAAAACAGAAAATTTGTGTGTTTTTGGCTAAAAGGCCATATAGTCTGTCTTGACTCAGTGTTCAAGGGAAGAAGTCAATAGCTGTTATTTTGAAACTTGCAGGGTGGCATTTCAGAACTCATCTTGAATTCATTGATTGCTTACACGTGTATAGAGGAGATGGTTAAACCGGAGCCCTATCATGCCATGTGGTCTAGTTGTCGAGATGAACCCAGGGAAATAAATGAAAAAAAACTGAACTTTTAAGTGGCACAAGTAACTCTTTAACAATATTAAAATTTTCAATGTTAGCAAATGCTATATAGTATGATATACAAATTCATTCTATTGGTTTCATCTAGCAACTTTAGTCAGATAGAATATAGAGAACATTCCAGTGTTAAGGAGCTTGAATTCTATCATTCTTCTTCGAATATTGTGGCTAGAAGTGCCCGCATGGCATCACCATCACAATGTGTTCCTTTTTCTTGGTGCTTATGAAGTATAATATCATTCGTCTTAACTTCAGTTTCTTCTTCAAAAACTTCGCCGGGCTTTGCAAATCTCCCGCGAACACGAGGTCTCCCCTCAGCTATGGTTTTTCTGCAAGCATACTGTAGCAAGGATCAATGTCGATTAATAAATGCACAGTTTCTGAATATAGGGCTAAACACATGCATAAATAGTACGGAATATACACTAACCTTAACGTTGTTGTTATACGCCCTTCGGTTTTTCTTCTTCAGATACCTTAGAATTCTCTCTTTCCTCTCTTCTGCTGTATACCGGACAACATTTTTTGTGTCGGAGTTTTTAGTTGACGCCGTTTGATCGTATTCAACTTCCTAAATAACAATTTATAAACCATGAGCACCAAAAAGAAAATCTATATGCAAAGAAATTGAGCACAAAAAACATCTTGTATCAAAATCCTATATACTTGCATACCCATTTTTCTCCGGAAAGAGGGCAGACGGGCGTAAAATTTGGCATAACCTCACCAAAATCCTCCCTATACCCAGAGGCGTCCGGTAATCGGAACCCGGCATCGAAATTCTGAATTTTAGCAATGTCGGCCCTGTGCCCCCCCATTTTATAATCCATTAATTTGGGTAGCACATCTATATCCAAAATGCCAGAGGGTTGAGGCAATGAATTGGTTACTGGAATCGGGGACATGATCTCAGATTCCCCCAGAAAAATATCAAGTGCATCATCATTTCTATGATCATACAACACTGGAAAGTTGCCATGATCTTGATGATCGCCTAACACTGCACAACTAAAATTAGAAATTGCACAGCTTGACATATATGTGCTAGAAAATGAATCAGTTCTAACATAACTTTGATCTTCCTCAGCCATTATTGATGTAATCTCTGAAAAATCATCTGGAGAAAATTGATGGTCGGAAAAGAAATCAGGAATGGAAGCCATTGAGAGAGGAAGATGTAGGTTGTTCTATCATGCTAGGGAGTCGGCTTTTTACCTTGTCCATCGCCAATATTTATACAAGTGTGGAAAATGGAAGGGCTCTAGGGAAGTTGTTCTTCCCGGAACTGTCCGGGAAGGACATAGGCTTAGCTTGAGACACAGTTAGTTAACAATGGCATCTGGCTAACGAACTGAACTGACACTGTTCGTAATTAGCCAGCTAAGCTGTTTTGTTAAAGCTGTAACAGTGTGTTGATTAAGCTGTAAGCGCGTAAATTTTGCAAATCATAACGAACAAATTTCTAATTCGCTTTGTTTGATTTGTCCTTAACCATAAGTTAATTACGCCCCTGTGTTTAACCACATGTTCAAGAGAAATTTCATGTTTTTCTTTTCTTTTTTTGGCTGGCTTGCCAACACATTTTGGGTTCTGATGGTTTTTGGTTCAGTGGATGCCCCTCAAAAAACTTGACTTGATAAGCCAACAAGATCTATTAATTATACATCTTAGGTTTAGATTCAAAACCATTAATTAATTATTTGTACGGTCATTAAATCTGTTTTAAACTTCCTGTCGATCAATTTATATAGTGAAAAACAGCCTTAAGGGTGATAACTCGTGCTATAATACAGGGCATAGAATTATACTAGTCGGAACGCTGGTTGAATAATTTTTTTTAACCGAAAAAAATGAATGTGTAGATATTATTTAAATAAAAAAACATATATAAAAAAAGGTATTAATTAAACAAATAAAATATAAAAAACAAATAAAATAGATCAGTGTTGTTAAGTCCGAAAAACTAAAGCATGTGCATGCCTCATTTTAAAAAGTGCAGGCGATGCGTTGACAGCCTTTCCAGTTTTCGACCATTAGAGGGGTGGCCAAAACATTAGGGAAGGTGTTTTTTTATCCAAAAAAATATATTTTTCAACCAATTTCCACACTAAGACACCTAAAAACATCCATGTGATGTAAATCAACAAAAAACACACATTAAAACTCGCTAAAAACACAAATCCAAACGAAAAACAAAATCCCCTTCTAGGCTTGATCTCGTTTGTTTCAACAATTTCAAGGGAAAACACCTCAATAAAACTCTCTCATCAAATAAATCTTATTCATACTAAAATCGATTATTTTTATAATTGAAATTGGTGTTAATTGATATTTTTTCTCTCTACCACCAGAATTAAACAACTCTCTCTCCTCTCAAACTAGGAACTAAAAATAGAAAAATAAAATTGTGGATAAAAACTAAAATGTGGGTAAACTGAAGGGACCAAAAATTCATTATTTGAAAAGTAGAAGGACCAAAGTGAACTTTTCACCATAATTTTAAAACTACGACCCATTTCCTCCACATTTTTCACCTTGATTATCTGTCATTGAATCTTTCTCTTTCGCAACAATTTTTTTTTATTTTGTTATTGATTTGGCTCTATAAAAGCTAAATAAAAAAAAGTTGAGGGATGAAAAAAAATAGAGAATTGTAGTAATCCATAGTGCTTTGTATCTTAGTCAACAATTTATGTGGTTACAATGTTTTTTCTACACGAAGTAGAGATTTTTTGTAATATTTTTTTTATAATATGAATTTTTTAGTTTAATGTTATTCTATTTTACGTTCTCAAATGTTTTTTACTATTCAGATTGTTTTTCTTTGGACAAGCTAAGTTGAATGATTTATATTGAGACAACTCCCACATGATTTAATTTTAAATCCAGGCTAGACAAAAGTTGGCTAAAAGTTTTTTTTTTCTTGTCAATTTCATCTTTTTTTCCTCAATTTGATTCTCAAACTTTTTTTTCTAGTTGGTGGATCAATCAAGTCAACTAGATCATATCATAAAAATTTTCACACGGTTTAATTTTAAACTCATGCTAGGTAATGAGTCAAATCTAAAGGTTTCAAAGTTGATCCACTAGACCAAGTTTAATAACAATGTCAAATAATTATTTATAGCCTAATTTTTTTTTATGTTGAAGATATTTTTTGTCTTGATAAAAAATGCATGTAAAGCAAGTATGTAAACTAGAATAAAACTATTTTCGTGACTCGAGCTCCGTTGCGGGTCATATATTTTTATTTCCTATAAAATAATTGTATATGCATGTTTTTTTCAACACATTTTTGTAATTTTAAAAACCTAAGTTCAAATGAAAAAATTTATGCATGCATGTAATCAAATAAATCAAGAACTATATGTGCGAATAAAATAAATAAAAAGTCATTAACGATACCTAAAAATAAAACTTGAAAAATCAAGAAACAGGTGTAGATCAAGATATTTAATCGCAAAAAATGAAACATTTACCCGGTTATGTTTGCGAAATTTGTTTATTAAAATAATTTTTTTATTTAAGCAAACAATAATAGAAATAGAGATACAAATTAAATTGATCGAATAAAATAAAAGGGGAAAAAAACATCATGCAAGACTATAAATATTAGAAATATTATCCAAAAATAAAAAAAAATAAAAATAAAGTTCATCCATACAAAAGATAAAAAAAAAATATAGATGAATAAAAAAACCTCGTCAAATTTAAATGCAGAACTAAAAAAATAATCGTCAGTTCAAAAAGGTTCTCCAAACAAAATGAAATAGAAAAAGGGTACTAATTTAAATATAAATTAAAAAAATAGAAAGAAAACCATAAAAATAATCATTAATTAAAAAAAAAACAAAGGCGAGGCGCTGCTAGGCCTGGCCCATTTTGTTAGGGCCCATGCGTCTATTCGGAATCTGATGATCTCTCTCTACCACTGGAATTCAGTGATCTCTCTCTCAACTAGGGACTAAAAAATAACAAAAATAATTTTTTGTACTAAGATTGAATTGGAAAATATTGAGATACTGAAATTGTATAATTTGCATGATTTTTAAAGTTCAAGGACCAAAGTGCATCTTTTAAGAAATTTATAGCATGTCACTTATGTTTGGTGTTTTTTTCATTTTGATCATTTTTCTTTTAATCCTAATTTTTTCATAAAAAATCAAAATCAATTAATTTTTAATTAGGACTAAATCATCAAAAAAAAATTTAAAAAATCAAATTGAAAAAATATAAAATTTTACAGAGAGAGGATGAACAATGAAGTTTTAGTAAAAAAACAGATGATTTTAGAGTAATCCTTAATTATATAATTAGTAGGTATCCAGTTCATTTAAAGTATGAACTAACTTTGTATGCGTTGATTAGTTGGGGTAGTAGATTCCAATAAACTAACATTTGAGGGAAGCGGGTAAAATAAAATTATCCTTCCCTATTGGAACAACTAAGAAGGGAAATGTAGGAAAATAAATCAACTTTGTTTGAATAGGAAATCTTATCCACTAGGTCTGATGAGTGTTAATCAGTACCCTTGGTCTCTCAGCTTGATTTGTGATCTCTTCAATCTTTGGATGGATTCCCACGTATACAGGAATGGCTACAGATTGTTTTCTTTATTATTATTATTATTATTATGATATTATCTTCTGGGTTGATGATGGATGTTCTGCTCCCTGGATTCATTATTAATTTCTAACGAGTCCTTCCGTTTCCATGCTTTACGTTTGTTAATGTTGCCCTCAAGCTTATTTACCGAGTGCCTTGCTAGATTTCTTTTTGCTGCTTTTGCTTTTTTACCTGGATCATACTGTTTATTTGGTCGCTGGGTTCCGATAATATTTTGATGCTCAAAGATCCGGCCACCACGGTTTCTGGTTTTTCATTCATCTGGGGCTGTCTGGAGTTGCTGACCCTATTGTTAATGCCCATGATAACTTCTTAACGGCTGTTCGGTTCTGTGATCGAGCCTGATCTGGTCACTTGTTTTTAGCTGCTCGTATTGACAGAACCAGAAATGGTTCTGATGGCTTTCTAAAAAGTCTTCTCTCTTCAACGGAACAAGTTCACCAGTCACTATTCTGCAGCCGCGAACCAGACAGCGGTGGTTTGGTTATGAGCTCTGATGGATGCCTAAATCCTATCAATTACGTTGTGATAGATTCATGTGCCAAAAAGGAGATGAATAATTGTATGTTTGTCACAGGTCCCTACCAAATACAGGGAATCTATCCATTCATTAAAAAAAATATTTTTTTCAATTAAAAAATTAAAAAAAAAATTCATGGAGATGATTTTTTTTAACAAAAATAAGAATTATATCAACAATACATCTATTTTAAAAAATAAAATAAAATCATAATTTATAGTAATTATTTAAATATTTTATATTTGTGATAATCTAATTGTATAATATTAATTTTATTTTATTAAAATTAAAAATTATTATAAAACCGTTACATTGTTAACTAGAAATATTTTATTTTATTTTTCATATGAAAATAGTGGAAAACTTAGAGAAAATTTGTGAAGAATCTTTAAGATTTATTTTTTAAATTCAATATAAATTTAGAAATTTAGAAAACTAGTTTTTTTAAATTTCTAGATATAAAAATATCATATTTAAACATAATTTTTTTTTTATTATAACTATAATTGTTTTAAAAATTAAAATATTTCTCTAGTCCGCAAAAGTTCCCCGAACACCACATAAAAGTTGAGGCGCTACGTTACAAATTCTGTGGCAGTGGGCTAGGACTCAGTTTCAAAAAGGCTCTTTCCTTTCTTTGTTTTTCGGTCCAATGAAAGAGTGAGATAAACATGTACAAAAGGGCAAGTGGCAAGCGGCAAGCGGCAAGCGGACAAGGAAGTTTCCTTTTCTCCCAGTCCAATTGGAGATATAAAGTTATAAACCAGCAGAAAGCAAAAAATTATAGGGCAGAGCATCTGCCTCTAGTCTCTTTCTTTCTTGGTTTTTACTTTCAGGATTTGATAGAGCATGTTTTTTTTTTCTTTTTTTAAAAAAAATCTTAGATTAGAAAACTTTGTTGTTTACCCTGAATTTGACTAAAATTATTGAACTTCCGTTTTTATTTACACTATTTTGTCGCTAAAGAGAGATGTTTGACCAACACATTCTATCGTTTGTTGAAAAGATAGTGATTAAGGCAATAAAGCAAGTGACATGCGAAATGCCTATGAATTATACGAAATGCATTGATGCCTAATGTGTTGGAGGAAATGCTTGGTTTACTATGCAAATTGGATAAATAAAACTATAAAACTGTTATTGCTTGCGGAGAATCGTCACTCCTATGACATTAGGTTGAGTTTTGATAAAGTCGTGAAAAGATTTGACATAGAAAAACAAATTATTTTGAATGTCGACCGAAGTTAATGAGTGGTTCCTATAAAATTGGTATCATGTTGGGATAAAAGATACTCCAATTTTTAAGTTAGTATTTGTATGTGTAAAGAAACTAATGGATGAGGAGAAAATAATGTAAAAGGTGCAAGGGAACGTATTTGGACATTACAAGATTGTGGACCTAGTATGCCAGAAAGATTATCTCTTATTGGTCTGGTAACTAGGTTTATTTATATAATCAAGCTTGTAATTTTTTCATTGAGGAGGGAATCGTATCATTAGCTAATCAAGGTGGCTCGCTCATATGTTGATGTGATATTGTGTTATGGGTTCTATGCTTGGTACAAGATTTGAGGGGAAGTTGACGTGCCACATCTGTGTGGTAGAGTATATTTATTTTCATTGGTGTTCATTTGTGCTAGTAAACATAGCAAAAATATAGCTATTTGTGATAAAAAAAAAAAAAAAAACAATGTATGTCTTGCAAAAAGTTTGTGTGTGTGACATAAAAATTATATGTGTTGTGCATTAAAAATGTCAATATCATGAAAAATAAATGTGAAAGAAAAAAGGAAGAGAAAAGGAAAAAAAATGTAGAGAAAAAAATGAAGATTGTATTAGTCGTTGGGTTAGGGCTTGTCACTAGGGCCTTACAGGCAATCAGTAGGTTTGGTGCATGGGCGCTAGTACCTAGTCACCCAAGTCTGGCAAAGGAGGAAGAAGTGAAATAGGAAAACTTGCTTGATTTATACAAATGTTACTTGTATGTTTGCGTGAAAATATTATTATGGTTGGGTCTATATGAAAGATGAATGCTCGCACCTTTTTATATTATGCATACTGGCTTTTACTAATGTTTTAGGAGACAGATGCTTAAGCTTTTTAGAGACAAGTGGTCTTGAAGACATGAAGAATGATCATTGATCCTTTTGGAGACATTGGAGGCAAGTTTAAAGACATGAAGATCTCACCGTGTAGATTTTCATAAAGATATGTTTGGAGACATAAAGGTCTCGTTATGAAGATTTTTCATTAAGATATATCACAGAGATTTTAATAGAGACATGAAAAAACATTGTTGTCTTTTATTTGAAAAATTAAAAAGATAAAAATACAATTCCTAAAGCAAATTTGATGATTAATTAATCTTACATAGATAATCAAGTGCGCAGGCTTCCTTCTTTTCATGCTTAGTTTTTTTGTCATGAACTGGTGAAGATAACCTTTGGTGATCAATCGTTTTTTTTTTTTCTCAGGGCATGACATTATTTAGTGTCATGCCCATGATCATGGTGAAAAGGGATAGAATTTGTTATGGTTCCTCGTGTTACAACACTTTTTATGGAAGGTAAATATTGCATAAATTTTCTCTCTTATATCAGCTAACATCTCTCAGCTTGTGTGGTGGTTAAAAGTGTAGTCATAGGATCGAGAAATATGAAGCGATCATAGATGTGCACCTTGATATTTTTTTGGATGTTCTTGTGGGAGACTGATGGCATTGTGAAGACTCTACTCATAAATAAAAATAAAATGTGTCATGTTCTAGTCGCGCTGGCTTTTTTCACATTGATATAATTTTTCATTGCGCGTTTGATGCTGAGGAGATTCGAGTCAGGGAAAGTATACAACCTTTCCCATAAAAAATAGTTTTAGAATCCATTAATTAAGTTTTTTTTATGGTAATAAGCTCAAAGAGTCTTTCCGCACCGAGCATCTCTTCATTGAATCTTTGGAGATAGGTTATGATGCTCTAATCTTCTTGTTATATGATGGTAAAGAGCTCTATTATATATATTTTATTATTTGGAATGTTTTTTCTGAGGCAAGAGATGAGTTTGAAGTTGAGATCACAAAAATAGATAATAGAGTCAGACTCTAAAATATGATACCATTATTGTGCAGATTTATGGAGCATTATTGGAAGAACTTTGTATATAGCATTATTATCTTGTGTGACAAGCACTGAGATGCTTCTTATATTTTGTATATACTCTCGGAGGTTTGTAAGTCCTTCATAGTTATTTAAATGATCGAGTGTACAATATTCTATGACAAAGTAAGGATTCTCTTATTTGATGGGAGTTGTATTCTTGCTTGTAAACTTGTAAAGTCATAGAGCTTATATCACACCTAGGTCTTTTTCAAGTACGTAAGTGAGACTCAGATGGAGATCGATGGCAAATGGGTTGTTTGGAGCGTCTCGTATGCAAACGATGTGTGTAGCTCTTTCTAAGTGTAGGATTGCGAGCATTACTCATTTATATGTCATTTTATCATGTTTCTTCAAGGAACTATGTTATCATTGTACATTTAGTTGGAATCCATGTGGTAGAAAGATCAGTTACTCTAAAGGTGAGCATTTTCGGTTTAGTTCGGTTTTCACTTAAATAAATAGCCAAAACAATTTTTTTTAATTAAAAATCAAAACCAAATCCAAACCGATTCAAACTAAATAATTTCAATTCAGTTTGGTTCGGTTTATGCTGTTAAAAAACTGGAAAAACCAAAAAAATTGACTTATAAGACATTTAAGAACAACAAAAGCTAGTTCTCAGCATCTGAATAAATAAAGTCTTTTAAAACATCAAACAATGGAAGGTCTTGTTCAAACATTTGAATGAATATTCAGAAATAGCATTCATATTGTAAAGAGAATTAGCCAACTTCATTACTTGAGCTTTTGATCTGGAGAAACAAATACCTTCAATCAACAGTGTAAGTAGTTTTATTTGGCTAGCAACCATTTTCAATCATTGTTATTAACACTTCAATAACATCATTAATTCTATGTGCTTTGCATAATCTAGGAAGAACAATTTTATAGCTGCCTATATTTGGCTGAAACTTTCCACTTATCATGTCTTCCAAGAACCCAATAGCTTCATCCACCATTCCATCTCTGCACAAACATGAAATATGTGACTATATTTAGATGCTGAGAACTACTTTTGGGTTTGATCTAAGTTTAGTACTTGGAAGAGATGAGAGGTAGAGAGAAAGTTATGGGGTGGGGAAAGCGACTATTTTGGTTTAGGTTGGGGTTGGGAAGAAAATTGAGTTTTATACTCTCTTTTTTAAGTGTTGGTTGAACTGATTTAGTTTGGTCTAGTTCAATCGGTTTCAGACATTTGAAATCAAAATTGAACTGAACTGAAATTCTTTTAGGGTTTTCTAATTGGTTAATTCATTATTTTTTCTCGGTTTGGTTTTTTGGTTGATTTTTTTTATTTTCTCAATTTAATAGGTTTTTCAGGTTTTATGCTCACTCATAAGTTATTCTTCCTTATCCTAAAGTTTTGTCAACCATGAAAAGTGTTTTTGATGAAGAGTAAAGAGGAATAAGCTAGCATATTGTTTTGTTTGCCATAGATAATTTCATTGATGAATTCATGAATAAACTTCACATAGAAAACTTAATTTTCTTTATTGACAAATCAGGGTGATGAGTTGTTCCTATAAAACCATACCCCTATTAGGTTAAGGAATACTCTTAAAATAATCTGTGTGACGAAGTATATTTACTTTCACTGGTATTCATATGGGATAATAAGCATAACAAAAATATTATTATCGGTGATAGGTGTTTGTCCTGTAAAAACTTTATGTACGCAAGACAACAAAATTATATATGATACACATTAAAATAATCAATGCATGGGAAAATAAATGAGAGAGGAAAAGGCAAAGAGAGAAGAAAAACTTAGAGAGAAAAAATGAAAACTATGTTGATCATTGGGCCTGACAGGTAACTAATAGGTATGGTTGCCTAAGCCAAGCCCGAGTGCCAACTTCTGGTAGCTCAGGTCAGGCCTAGGGCAACCAAAAGAGTTAGAATAACATGCCTACTTTGCATGTCATTTTGTCTTGTTCCTTTTTAGAATTGAAATTTTTTTATGCATTTGATGTAAGTAATTGAGCCATGTGTTGTACTTCTTGTTGATGGAATGAAAGAGCGTGAAACTATTGTTTAATGGCTTGAACAACATTATTTAGCACTTGCATTTGATTTAAGAGTTGATGGAAATCTAGGAGAGTTCCTATAGTAGGGATATTAGTTATTCTTTCTTGTCTTGGAGTTTTGTCAGTCATAAAAGAATTTTGAATGAAAAGGAATGAGCTAGATTTTGTTTAGTTTCTTATAGATGGCACCACTGATAAAGTTGTGAAAAACTTCAGACAAAAATTAGGGTTTTTACAATTGTGATCTTAGGTTGGCCCATGATTTTTTCAACAAAACAAGTTCCATATGAGTATAGGAGACATTCTGATGCTTAAGCTAGTAAATTATAGGAAAGGAAAACAATGTATGATAGATGGAAAAGTAGTAGGAGAATTTAAGAGAAATTGTATATTCCATTAATTGTTAAATGGTTGTTTATGATTCTGAGAATTGTGTTGTTAAATGATTGTTGGTGGTTATTTGTGGTTCCAGAAGTTGTTGAATGATTGTTGAGAGATTAATGATCATGTTTGAGATTGCATGACCAAGCTTTAATGATTGGGTGTAGAGTCCAAGACTTAGGACTCTTCTTCCCATTTCTTACTTGTGACTACATGTATTTATACATTTAGTCCTTGAACTTTTCATTGAGAAGAAAAATATTTTTCGAAAAACTTGGGTCATGGGTTGTTATGCCATGCACATCATTGATAGAGATGTTGACTAGTTATAACAATAAAAGATAATCATTGGCTAGAAAAATAATATTTACAATGTATAGAAAAGGTATCACGTGCGTGACTCTTGAGAACTTAAAAAAAATACATAAAGATGTGTGTTAGGACAAAGTTGGACAAACCAAGGTTAGTTGGGATGAAGTCAGGCTCAAAACAGCTAAGATTTCTAGTTGTTTGGCTATGGACTTGAACGACTAAAATTGCTTGTTGTTTGGGCCATGCGCAAATAACTAGGCTGGGATGCTAGCCATTTGAGTCAAGGCTAAACGACCAGCATGTCTGGCATGTGAAATGCACATGCTAGATTTTTTTTATCATTAAAATGAATGGTACCACTCTTGTATGTCTTTTCTAACTTTTTTTGCAAGGTTAATATCAAACTTTAAAATTAAAAGTCTTTATTTAACTTTTAATTTTAGATATATTAATGCAAACATGTAGATTATTAAACACTTTTTTCTTAACAACTATATAACTAAGGTCCATTCCTAAAGCCGAACATAAATTTAAACTTGTTCTGAAAAAAAAAAGAGTTTTTTTTTAAAAAGAAAAACATAAAATGGAATAAATTGGCCAATAGATGCAAGGAATATTAATGATAACGTGAGTGTGATATATATACACACACACGAAACATTAAAAAAACATATATGTGATTTTATAAAACATTTTAATTTAGAATCCAAAACGTGAACTATAATCAATTTTTAGGTTCAATAAATATCTCATTAAGGTAAAATAATAAAATAATAGTATCTATCTTTAACCTCTCTTTATAAGATCCAAAGGTATAACAAAAATCCTAAATTTTTAAATTTAAAGTTTTGAGCACCTATAAAGATTTGTTATTGCACGCATTACAAATAAAAAATGATTATATTCACTGTATGATTTTAGCAATATATAATGGAGTATTGGTATGTTTCATAACTATATTGATGCAATATTATGAAATTAAAAAAAAAAACCAATACATCAATGTATTTCTTCATACTGGATCAACAAACATGTATATCTTAAATGCTTGTTTAGTATTGTAGTGATAATTATTTTTCCAAGTATTTTTTATTTATAAATATATTTAAATAATTTTTTTATTTTTTAAAATTAATTTTTAATACCAATACATTAAAACAATCTAAAATTAAAAAAAAAATTAATATTATTTAAAACGCACAAATGACCTTACTCTATTCCGAAACACATATGACATTGTTTGTTTTGGTTTGATAGTAAAAGCTATTTTTAAGTGACAATTGAGATTAAAAACACTTTTTTATATTAATTCTAAAAAATCAAGAAAGTGTATAATATTGATAAATATAGTGATCATCAATGAACCTCGCCGCAATTTGGGGGGGTGTTACAATGCACAGCTTTTCACCACCATACAATTTTAAATGAAAACTTATGAGAGGGGTTAATATGGGAATTTCAAACAAATTCGATGACATCCACGTATGCTTCGTCATACAAATTATCTTAATGATTCTTTTTTGTAGCGGATAAAATAACAATGAGGTCCCCACCCACGTGTCCAGATAACCCCCAGCAGTGCCTCGCCTATCCAGATCCCTCAACGTCATTGTCATCGTCATCGTCATCGTTTCTTTTCGGCAGCTCCTGGCGATGTAAATCACGTACGGCACCCACGGCGTGCCTATCCACTGGTTCCATCCACCTCAAAACCCGTGGATGTTTTTAAAATTAGCATATTAAATTAAATTTTTTAATAAAATAGTATTTTTTGAAAAACAATGATGAAATAATAGACTTATATCTAGCAGCGCTTCTAGACGATTATATTTACTAAATATTATTATTTTTAAATATAACAAGATAGTTATTGTGTTTTTGAATAATAATATTTAAAATTTTAAAAATTTATTATTCATATAATAGTTTTTTACGTGTGTTTCTAAATAATTAAATATAACTTTATCATAATTATATGAGGATTTACCTCAAACAAATTACATGAATAGCTTAATAAATATATTTATAAACCAATAAGATATGTATAGATGCATGAGGAGATTTGATCACACTAAATTAAAATAATAACTTAAAAAAATAATAATTTTTAATTTAGCTGTTTTCATAATTAGATGAGAAACTAACTTGATTATCCAAGTAACCTTTTCCCTTTCATTTGATAATTTTACCTTGCATTTGTGGTTATCTTGTACATTTTTTATCCACGCTATATTTTTTATTTCACATTTTTTAGTGCTAATATTGTAAGTTTTTCTTCTTGTTCTTTGGTAGTTGTTGGTATATATTATTTACATATAATTATTATCTAAATCAATTATTTTTTTATTTTTTTTTTCAATAATTTTTTGAAGTTATAAATTTTATAATTAATACTTAATTGAAAAAAAAATCACAAGCTCTTAACGACTTAACGTGTATACCACTATCGTATTTTTAATATAGCTCTTTCTTGAATCATCACTTCACTACCACTATTCCTAATAATGTTATCTTGTCATTAGAGGTTAGGTTCTAGGTTTGCTTTCTAGAGGTCACCGGTTCGAGTTCTATAAACCTTAGGACCACTAGAAACTTATATAGTCATTATTTTTAAGACCCGTGAGATTTGTCGAGGTGCACAAAAGCTAATCCAAATATCCACATCAATAAAAAAAATTTATCTTGCCACCATTTGTTGTGTTTGAGAAATGAATGCATACTATATTTTTTCAACGTATCAATATATTGTTTCCAAAATAACACCTAATGTGTTTAATTCAGATGGGTTGGCTTGGTACCCGATACCTTTTAATTGCTTTCTTTTTTAATTAAAATTTACTTGGCCACTGCTTTTTTTATTAGAGTTTATTTGTTAAAACTATACAATATTAACAAAAGTTAATTGTAGAGGGAAAATTATTGTTTATTACAAGATGATTCATTGTTTATTGAAATACTGTAATTATCATTCTACTCTTCCATTTGTTTATTTTTTATAAAATGACTATTGGAGATAATATAGTTTTTCTATAAGTTCCATTACATACTATCCAATTGATAAATATGTATTTTTACATTTTTAAAATGTAATGAAATTACTAAATTACCTTTAAAAGAATGTTTTTGTTTAACTAGCATTTATGAGCTTTTTCATATTTTGATTTTGGTTTTTTAGTTATTATTAAGACAACTAAAAAAAAATTTAATATTTTAATAAATATAAAATATAACTAAAAAATCAAAACAAGTCGGTGCAAGAATGTGTTTATTTTTGTGGTTAAGGTTGATATTGAGATTGAGTATAATTCAACTATGCATAAAGCTCAACTATAAAAACTAATTTTTCTTGTTTTTTCTAGCTTTTTTTAGTGAGCTCCATGCACATAACTCAACCTCAAAACCCGGCGTGCCTATCCACTGTCGTTGGATTTACATCCACCTTAAAACCCACATATTTTTATTTTAAATTAGCATATTAAATTAAAAATTTAACAAAATGATATTTTTTGAAAAAGATGATGAAATAATATACTTATATCTTATAGCGCTTCTAAAATGTGATATTCACTAAATATTGTTATTTCTAAGTGCAACAAAATAGTTGTTGCGCTTTTAAATAGCAACTTTTAAACATTTAAAATTGTAAAAAGCTATTATTTACACAGTAGTTTTCATGGATGATTCTGTACAGTCAAGTATGGATCTGTAATAACTAGACGAATATTTATCTCAGATAGATTACGTGGATGGCCTAGCAGATGCATTTATGGACCAATGAGACATGTCTAAACCTAAAAAGAGATTTGATCGCGCCAGACAAAAATAATGATTAAAAAATACCATAACTTTTAATCTAATTACTGTATCGCGTTCAAATTTTTATAAGAGTTTTCAGATACCATTCTTCTTGGAATAGCATAAAATCGCTACTTCAATCGTCGGATCTTTAGATTTTAAAAATCTTGCATATATGCTCTAGTTTTTAAAAAATATTAATCCATATTTGTTAGGCCTAGTTTATTTGTTGAGAAATAGTTTTTTTTGGAAATAATTTCCTAAAAAATAAATTAGTTTTTTTTTTTATATTTGACTGTCATGGATTTTAAGTCTCCAATACATAATTTTATGACTTTTATCTTTGTCTATAGTGTAATAACTTCCACTTTTTTGTTTTCTGAAGTTAAAATAACAGGAAAGGATATTAATATTAAAGAGTCAAAGTACTTAAATTGGCTCAATATGTCCCATAACTCTATCTTTTTGGCTCCATATGTCCATCGACTGAGTAAACAATAGACCAAGATTTGTTTAGGACACGTGACATATTCTTATAAGCTAACACGTATCCAAAATTTAATTTAGAAGTAGAATTTTTTTCGATAAAAGAACAAATTATAAATAAATAAAAGTTTTAAAATAAAAAAACAAAAAGAATGAGTTTTAAAAAAATTCTATAAAAACATTACATTACAGGAAAATTTATTTTAAGTTTTTTACGAAAATTATAAATATAAAAATTTTCTTTCAAACTATAAATACTGAAAAATATAAAAAACTCCTTTTAAAAATTTAAGTAAAACCATAAATTTAAAATAAAATTTCATAAAAAAATTCAGAATAAATTTAAAGCAAAACCTATTAATTTTATTGAAAAAAAATCACAAATAAATAATCTTAAAAAATATAATTTGTTCACTGAAAAACTTATTTTTAATTTTAATTTTTTTCTTTGTTTGTAATATGTTCTTTAACTAAAAAAAATATATTTTGAATAGGTGTTAGTTTATAAGTATGTCAAATATTTTAAATTAATTATTATTTTCTATTTTAACCGAGTAACATATTTAATTAAAAAATATAATTAAAGATTTATAATATAATATAATATAATATAAAAGAAGATTAAGGTCATTATTGAGAGTTTAATAAAAGTTATTTTTCAAGTATTTTTTATTTTAAAATATATTTTTTAAAGTATTTTTATTATCAGTATATTAAAAAATATAATAAAATTATTTTAAAATACAAAAATAAAAATACAGTTGAATAGAAATGACAATGACAGTAGAGGCCTTATCGAAATATGATGCGTTAATTCTAGGAACCAGGAACGAGTGCGGGTGATTGGGTGAGGAGTGAAGACGCTGATTTTAGAGGTTTTGAGAGAGTGGCAGTCTGCAGAGAATAGGAATCCGACCATATCCTCCAAAACCCGCGCTGGACTCAGTCACCGCCAATCATCAATCAGCCACCCATCAACACCAAAAATCCCCGTCCTTTTGATTTCCACCACATAAAAATAGCACACTGCTCCTCCTTCACTCCATTCCTATCTTAATAATAATAATAATAATAAAGCTCAACTCTTCTCTTCTAAGTCAAGACATGATCCTTTCCATTCCTGCTCCTTCGTCGGCATTCTTCACAACTACTAAACCGTCTCCACCTTTTCCTAGGGTTTCTAAACTCTGCTTCTTAACCCCCTCATATTCTCTTTCCCTTCGTTTTAGATCCACTGCTCGACGCTCCACTTCTTTTCCTTGTGTCCTCTCTTCTCTCAACCTTCACGCAATGGCTGAACTCGTTCAGGATAAAGAAGTCTTCGCTTCTGCTGAAGTTGATTACAGCAAGAAGAAAAACAGGACTCGTTCTCGCTCGTTTCTTGATGCAACAACTGAACAAGGTATCTCATACTTTCTTTTTTCCTATTGTTTGTTTGGTTGCTGAGAAAATGGAAGAAAATTAATCTTTACATTCGTTTAGATAGGTATGATTTTAGCAGAGACGTGTTAAGGCTTGCTTCCTCTACTTGTCCTGTTTTAATATTATTGCATTACTTGCGATTTCTTGGAGTTTTCTTTTTTTGGTTTGTTTGTGTGGCTGCTGAGAAAATGCAAGGAAAAGGAATATTAACCTCTATTTAGCAGTTCCTCCTATGCTTATTTCTTCTTTATATTCTTAATTTCAATCTTATTTTCCCCTATTTTTCTCAATTTGTTCCTTTTTCTTTCGTTTTCTTTAACGATATGATTAAAAAAATCTTTTGATGATAGGAATTATTTGGTAGCATATAATTGTTTAAAGTCCGTTTAAGAAATTCAATTTCAAAAAAAAAAAAAAAGAAAGGGAAGAAAAGGGAAGCAAATACACCCTGCATATTTTACTCCACAGGATACAAGGCTTGTTTAGTTTCTCCTCTAATATGTGTGGTTGAATAGCACATAATATATTCATATGTATATTTCTACTTAGTCATAAAGTAACTTTTTATTATTTAATTCTCTAACCTACTAAGCTTGTATATTTTCTGCTCCAAGGTTGAGTGAAGGCAATAGAATAAATTATCTCATGAAAAAGAAAAAGAAATGGCTGTTGACTTGAATAGCGCTTTGATTTCTTTAGCAGAAGAGGTTGAGGATATTCTATCAGCCATTTTTTATGTAATGCATGATATAGCGTGTTTTGAAATTTAAACAGGTTGGAGAATTAGTTTTAGTTGAAAGGATTTCTTTTGAAACTTCACATGTGGTTCACTTTTAGTTGGGCTAGGCGGAGGATTGGTTTTCTTGTCTTACAATGAATGTGCTCTGCAGAGTTACTGTCGGGAATCAGGAAGGAATCAGAAGCAGGAAAACTTCCTTCAAATGTTGCTGCAGGAATGAAAGATCTGTATCAGAACTACAAAACCGCAGTAAACTTATAAACTCAAATCATGCTTCAGTGCATATTCATGTTCTAGTCATTCAATTTCCATGTCTCTTTCAATTGATTTTTATTCTAGGGCATGACATTCCATATGCATCCGTATTTCAACTATCTTTCATGAATCCCATCCGTTGTCTCTGTCTCTGTCTCTCCAAATTCAAAGGAAAAATTTATGCCGTGTGATTAGAGCTTAGCAGGTCCCTAAAGTTAATTCAGGATTCTTTTGCAGATGTCCTTTATGAGGATTGAGGAAAAATTATTTTTGCTCATCTAGGGTGTTGTCTTGCTTTCTAATATCAGCGAGTTCATGCTTATGTTTTCTGGGAATGCCTCTATCTTCCAAAAAGTTTATTTTCATGTCTTTGCTTCTCAGGTTTTGCAAAGTGGAATTCCCAACGCACATGAGATCGTATTGGAAAATATGGCTGCTGCATTGGATCTTATATTCTTGGATGTTGAGGTGATTTGGCCCTCATGTACCCACCATCAAGATGCTTTTTTGTCAGAATTGTTGGCTTATATGAACCTCTCATGTGAAATGCACAGTAATTTTTCAGGACCCGTTTATCTTCTCACCTTATCACAAAGCTTTGAGAAAGCCATATGACTACTTTGAATTTGGTCAAAAGTATATCCGTCCATTGATTGATTTTAGGTGAGTACACAACTTCTATATTTTCCCTCTTTCATTGTATCAATATCACACATTCATTCGGTGTACATAAAGCTTCCTGAAAATTTGAGATGTGACAGGCACACACAAATATACACCTCTCTTCTTCATTTGATGCTCCGACGATAGCTCTATATCTACCCTTTCTGTAGTGATGTTGGAAATGATTGGGGCATTGCAGTTTCTGAGATATTCCACTGATTCAAATTTCTGTTCTTCTTCTTATTAAGAAATACATAGTGGAGCAACTCATATCCTTAAACAAAGTGGTAACAAGAGGGTGACGTGTGAATTATAATTATGCTGCTTCAGTTTCATTTGCTCAGATTAAGCCTTGTATTTCACCCTGCTGCTGACCTCACCTTTGACCTTATTTATTGCAGAAATTCATATGTAGGCAATGTTTCCATTTTCAATGAAATTCAAGAGAAGCTTCGGCAGGTGCTTTCTTTATTTTAATAGTGGTATTCATTTGCTAGATATAAACTTCAGTGAATTTTGTTCAATTGCCGTTAATCTGTAATTTTGGATGCGTTTTCCTCTTCCTTTTCTCCTTCTAAAGACATTTTTAAGCATTCTTTCTCTGCTGATTATTTAATACTTTGCAGCATGTTTCATAAAGCATTGGGTAGTTGCTCTGTTGTTTCAGGCATTGTAATTTCGCATGCTCATGGGTAAATCTGCCACACTAAGATGTGTATACGATAGTAATGGGAAAATAGAACTATGTGTCTGCTTTAGCCTTAAGACATCTGTGAACTCCAGCAGATAAAATAAATTCCGTGGATAGAGATTAGAGAAGTCAAGTAAATAATCTAAGGCTTGTGCTCATTAAAAGCAGTAGAATCCCTCGCCTGGCACTAATTTCATGACAAAAAATGGCAATTTGGTCTCCCTTTTTTCCCTGTGTAATCCTTTCCGTCCTTCCAACATCTCTACCACTATACCAACATTCATCTATTCAACTTAAACTCCTAAAATTATCTAAATTGCTTATTTTTTTCTGGGTTAAATAGTAACCAGTACATAGATTGCTTACAAAATGTTTTTTCATGGTGGCAGGGTCACAATATTGTCTTGATATCAAACCACCAAACTGAAGCAGATCCAGCTGTCATTGCACTGTTGCTTGAAACATCAAGCCCTCACATTGCTGAAAACTTGGTGAACTTGATACTGTCTATCCTAGCCTGCTGGAAAGAGCTATTTTGTGTGTTTGAAATGCTTCCATAACCAAATTCTACATGTTCCATTGCAGATCTATGTTGCTGGGGATAGAGTTGTCACAGATCCTCTTTGCAAGCCATTCAGCATGGGAAGGTACTTATGACTTAGACAACAAAGCTTTTTCTCTATTATGCCTTTTTAATGATTAGTTGCACCATTTCAAACTCCGCACATTTGCCAGGAATCTTATATGTGTATACTCAAAAAAGCACATGAATGATGACCCTGAACATTCAGAGGAGAAGAGAAAAGCAAATATCCGAAGTTTGAAAGAGATGGCTTTGCTTTTAAGGTACCCAAACTACCTTTTTTCTTTATTGCTTGACCAAAAGCTTGGGTGCGACAAAATAATTTTTGAAACTTGGTTCGGGATCTATTTATCATTGTTGATTTTTGTCATTTATAATGTGGTTGCTCCCTCAAGAATTAGGTTGTTTGGACTGTCAATTAATAGTGCTTATAGCTATATTTTCTGCCATCATTTCTTTATGTTTCCTTTTTCATGTAATAGAAGCACAATAAGAGGGTGACCAATTAAATTATTTAGAGAATTTTTTTTTTTTTTTTTGGGGGGGGGGGGGTATGTGAAGTTGTATTGATATAGAGGTTGTACTATTATGTAGTTTCAAAACCATTGGCAGTCTCTTTTTCATAGTCCGGTTTGGATTTATTTTGTTTCAACTAGTTTGTATATTTCTGCTTCACATACATCTCCTATAACTTGTGCATGGATTTGTTCTATAACCAATACCAATACTGTTAATACCTATTCCAAAATGCTAAAAAAGACTGCTAGTTGATAATTCAAGTCGAAAAGAGCTTCCCCTCTTTGGTTTTGACCCAGATGTTCCTTTTGTATTCTAGCACATTCATCTGGGGCATTGTTTTCACCCTGATTTTACTGACAAAGGAGCCAAAAATGAACAAATCTTTATAGGATCCGATGAGGATGGTTTGAATGATTGATAGAATGAGGGTAATATCCAAGTGGATGAGTGTCTGTGAATAAGTCCATTCAAAACATCAGACCATCATACCCCGTTGAATCATTTTACCGTCCTCTGAAACTGTAATTTCTACTAGCAGTTAATTCCTACATCTTAACTGACTAATAAACAGTGATAATATATGGAATCTTGTAAAATGGCTTAAGCATCATTGATGATCATCATCCAGTGTTTGATATCGTTGGTACTTGGTATTTTACTTGTATTTGTAAGCAATAGCATCTTGTATTCTGTAATCTCCCTGAATTTCTGTCATATAACATCCACATTGGCAATTATGGGTAAGAGGGTTAAGGCAAGAATTTTACTCTTATCAGTGCCCAGCCAAGCATCCCTTAAGACTACACTTCTCCATTTGACCCTAAAACCTTATGTTGTTGTTTGATTATTCTAGTCCAACAAACTTTAAATTTACTTCAACCAGCCATCAATTTGCGTTAACTTGTACCCTGAGCTTGCTTTGTCATTAATCTGCCAGGAATGTATAAAAAACATGTAATATGGGTTCAGCTCGCAACTCTCAAAGTGTAATATGATCCTTCTCACATGCATGATTTTCGCATATTATATGTGTAGTTTCTTTCAATGGGAAGTCTGTGTTTTCTTATGTGCTTAAATAAACATTCTGTTATTCTATATATGCAACCTTTGAAAGTATTTCTGACTGTAGGGGTGGCTCACAAATAGTCTGGATTGCACCAAGTGGTGGCAGGGACCGTCCAGATCCCTTGTCAGGAGAGTGGTATCCGGTAAGTTTTTCTTTTGTTGACTTTGTTTTCTGGGGAAAGAAAATAGAAATACAGAGAAGCTCGACTTTTGCTATTTCCTTTTTATAATCTTAGATAGAATTTGGATTAGTTCATCCTTGCTCAAAGATTTTGACATTGATTCATTGTTTGAAATTATTCAATGTTTGCTTGTGTGGAATCTCTTTATGGTTTATACTAATGCAGAAGCATTTTTTATATCTTAAATTCTTAGATAGGGCCCATAGCTGATCTAGCATTAATTAGATTTGTGATAGCAATTTCTTAAGACTAGTTCAATTTTCTTTCCTTCAACACTGGTATCTTATTATGACACTGGGAAGATGTTTTCATCTTCCTTGTCCTGCCAAAAAGACGATGATAATCGTTGTTACATTTATTTTTGTGATGCTTTCATAGTCATTCATACTGATTTAAGGTTGGCAGGCACACTTTGATGCTTCTTCAGTAGACAACATGAGAAGGCTTGCTGAACATTCTGGAGCTCCAGGACATGTTTATCCTCTGGCACTATTATGCCATGACATCATGCCCCCTCCGCCTCAGGTATGCCTTTGTTTGATTTGTAGTTTTTGGAATATTATTTCTCTTTGCTCAACTCCTTTGGAAATCTTCAGGTGGAAAAGGAAATTGGAGAGAGAAGAGTTATTTCATTTCATGGAGTTGGATTATCAGTTGCACCAGAAATCAGCTTCTCTGAAGTTACAGCGGCATATGAAAATCCTGAAGAGGTTGGTTACACATGATACACTGGCCGTGCACCTTGAGCCTTGTACAAATTAAAATGTTTTCTTCCAAAGTAGCATAAATATCATTCTCACAGAATTCTTTGCTCTCCTTCTACAACCAGGAAGTAATAAATTGAGGAAACACTATTTCTGCCTGTAGCATTCTACTCACTGTAGAGCTGCAGATGACTATGGTCATGCATCAGCATTCTTTAGTTTCCTTCCTGTCACAATGAATTTTGGTTATCCATGAATTCATTGACAATTGTTTTAATCTGTAGTTACTTGTTTTAGTGTACATCAGTGACTAGTAGTGCATTTGCTGATTAAGGTGGTGCTTTTAGCTGAAATGATTAATTGTAATTATCTATTGACAAACTTATGATAAATATTAAGAAAGTTTCATGGATATGATAGTATGAACTCTATAAACACTCAATTGTTTCTTGGGAACTGTTGGCGCCTGCATATTGTCCCCTGGATGTTTTGTATCTAATGAGCTGGCTTTGCTGTAACAGGCTAAGGAGGTATATACAGAGGCTCTGTATAAGTCTGTGACTGAGCAATACAATGTGCTTAAATCTGCTGTACATGGAAAACAAGGGCTAGGGGCGTCCATTCCAACTGTTTCTTTGTCACAGCCATGGAATTAGTCAACCTTTTCTATACTTGATTAGGTATTTGCGTATCCCTTTATATTATCAGTAAATTAGGTTCACAATCAATGATTTTTCTGGTATAGAAATTAGAATCTTTATTGTAAGTAGAATTATGCAAACCATGGTATTCACAGGCAAAAGACATCTATTTTCCTGCTTGTATTTGGTTGTACTCGTTCTAATAGAGTTGCTGAAAACAGACTTAAGAGGAAGTGCATACACTTCAAGCAGTTGTGAACAACCTTCTAGGACACATTTTGATTTACCTTAGATATTGTATCCGTCCGAAGATGCAGACAAGCTGCTAATACACATTACGCAGCACATATTTTAATAGCTTGGTTGAAAGAGATCTGCTTTTAATACATGAAGAACCAATTGATGAACTTGAGTTATAATGTTGATGCTTAGAAAACTCCAGTGCAACGAATCTTTTCAAGAATTCTCAATATTCCAATATTTATCTGTTTACAGTATATCTCTCATTGGTGTTTTATTTGGAATACATACTTCTTGCTATTCTGAATTTTGATCGTGCAAGAGGTTCTTATATGACCTATAGCAAACATATTTTCTCAGCTGGAAGCCTAAAACGGGTTCTCATTTTCAGTACTTTGATGTAAAATTGTAGCTTAGTATTAAATGAACTGCCTTGTAAAATATTACTAGCTAACCTCTCATAGAACTCTCATATCATATTTTACTAAACTTGACTTGTAAATTGCAGGCCAATAGTTTTGTTATATAGTTCTGCAACTCCTGGACCACAATTCTAGCGGTCCTTCTAGTCAAGTATGTGCCAGGAGAAGCTTCTCTCTCCATGATGATATGGATGGCTTTTTCTGGAGATGCAATCTAAGCTACAAGTTTTTGCTGTGCTTACATTCTATCAAAGCCAAATCTCACACAATATCTTGAAGCCAAATTCATCTGAAACGCGAGCTGTTCCAGAGGTTCAATTTCAGGTGTGCAGATAACAGTTCCTAGTAAACACAAGAGCTAGTCGTCTGAGGCGATATACATGTATATTTTCTCAATTTTTTGGTGGCCGATCATATTCTTTTTACACCAATTGCTCAATTGCTACTCATTTTTCTCCCTCGTTCACCTTCAATAACTAGAAGTTTTCATGCTATAACACTTGCACACAGAAGTACTATGAACAGAGTTGGAGCACATTTTGCCTCTTGACTAAACAAGACTTGTTTTTAGCTGCCACACCAAACTTTTTATATGATGCAATTATGGTAGTCGTTTTCTCTTGTTTTGGTCAAAACCCAAACCAGCTATAGTTGCTACAGCCAATCGAGAGTGGTGCATGTTTGTTTGTTTTTTTTTTTTTTTTTGTCCTCAGTTATAGTAACCATGTTCAACTGAACTATGCATCTCTTAGGACACCACCTCTTAAGCCCCGTGATCTAACCGTGTTTTCGAATTTTTTTTTTTTTTTTGGGCTTTTGGTTTATTTAAACGCAGCAGCTTTGACCCAGGTTAAAACAAAAAAATCTATTAAAAAAATTGTAGGAAAAATAAAAAAACTGATACATGAAACATATAGTGGTATGAAATTTTTAATGGTTGAAGGGGGCGATGACATGCATTCATCATACTTATTGTTGAGATATGAAGTTAGAACAACGAAAGAGATTTTTCGCTCTTGTTCGTATATTTTATTTTCTCCAGTGGTTTTTTATTTTTTATTTCTTAAGACATGAAACTTGTCTTGATAATGAATTTAGTAACACTCATTTCTTTTTCCTTAAATTGAGATATTTGTTTTCAGTAGGTGCTAATCTCGAACTTGGATTCATAATCCGATACTGATTTCTCTGGTTATTAATCGACGGTTGCGTCTAGGTTGAGGGAAGAGAGTGCATGTGTCCGTAGCCAAGGTTACTAGTGGGACCACACGTGCTGTATGGAGAGACAAGAACTGTTACTTTGGATCAATTACGCATATTTTGAGACCTCTACACGTGTTGTTTAAATAATATCCTGAAAGCCTGCCCTTGCTTGCTGTTTGGTCGTGGTGGGAGGGGAAGATCGCAAGCACCTCCCTCCCCCACTGCATCTTTCATTTTCTGAACAAAAAGAAAGGGACACGCTTTCATGTATAATATATATATGGCTCTGTTTGTTCCTTGTATAGATTACAGGAAGAGTATGCCTGAAAATGAATTTAAAAAACCAGAGTCTTGCTACAAGCACCAGCCCCCATGCAAGGTCTGATAAGGCTCCTTGTCAAGGCATGGTTTGTTTATTACTCCATGTACTTGATGGTAATTTGAATTTAGCAATTATATTATTTGATTGGCGTTTGCATGCACGAGGGTTTCGAATAATCTCACATTCTTATATAATGTAAAGGTAATATTTAATCGAAAGTTTAGGATACCAACATATCTGGGATATCACAATTCAGTGAGGAGTGTGCCATGGGACTGCTCTACCGATGCCGAGCTTCCACTTGCTGCTCGAAAAGGTATGGCTTCTTCTATCACCGCTAATTGTGGGATTTTATCGGCGAACAACATTATAGCATTGTAATCAGCTGTTTTTTTAATTTGTTTTCCAAGAAAATTCATATTTGCTTGTCCTATCTATATTACTCTTTCCCGTGTATTTTAAGGATTGCTATTTAAGTGGGTTTTTTTTTTTAAGTTTTTCTCTTTTGTAAAACATTTTATAATTGCAGCCTACCTTTTGTTGTTTTACTGTTATTGTAAATCATGATTAGATATTAATGAAATTATTATTATAAGAGTGTAAAATAGGGTACTCTAAATCTTCTATTAAAAATAAAATATTAAATCACGCAATTAAATTTAATTATACTATTTAAAATACCTGAAGAAATGAATTGAATTATCAATAATTTAGAAATCATTTTTGTTATAGAAATTATTGGTTGTTCTCATAAAAAAAAAAAAAACCATGATCCATGCATAATCAACCAAGAAAAACAAAGAAAAAGGAAAATTTTGGGTAAAAACCAAAAACAATTAAAGGAAAGGAAAGATTAATAACATATTTACGAGGAATAAAAATATCTTGATGATCATTGGTAACAAGTAAAGAAAGAAATAAATGATAGTGTGCTACCAAGGATTTTGGAAAGGAAAAATAGAGGGCTATTTTCTTTTATTAGTGATTTGTGTTAATTATTTTTATTATTTGTTAATTAACCTAGGATGATATGGTCTGATATTAGAACTTGTCCTTCAAATGTTGATTAATGGATAATATGGTTAGTTAGTACATGATTTTTTTTATATATGTGAATGAAAATTTGTTTTTATATGTTAATTGTTTTTATTATTTATTAGTCTTTCCAATATAATATAGTCTAATATCGAGCCCTATCATTAGAATGTTGTTCAGTAGATAAAGAGGTCAATTAGCATATGACATAATTTCTATTATTTGTTAGTCAATTCAATATGACATAATCTGATATCGAGCCCTATCATTAGGATGTTGTTTGGTAAATAATGAGGTCAATTAGTACATGATCCCTTTTCTTTTACATGTGATTGAAAATTTGTTTTTATATGTTAATAATTTCTATTATTTGTTAGTCAATCCAATATGACATAATCTGATATCGAGCCCTATCATTAGGATGTTGTTTGGTAAATAATGAGGTCAATTAGTACATGATCCCTTTTCTTTTACATGGGTCGATTAGTATATGATCATTTTTAATATGTGATTTTAAACTTGTTTTATGAGTTAATTATTTTGATTATTCGCCGAACAACCTAATATGGTAAAGTTCAATGTCAGGTTTTGTCCTTTAGATGTTGTTTAGTGGGCAATAGAAACAATTAATACATAACTCTTTATTTGATAAATGATGATGATGATGATAAAATAAATAAATAAATAACAAAGGTTTTTTTTTGTCTTATGTGAATATAGATATATGGGTTTATGAACGCTTCCAAGAATATCTTTATAAGCTATTCTTCCAACTATCTAGTGAGGCGGAGCCATATGCAGTCACAATATTATTTTCTAAATTATAAAAATATAAATATTTGTAAGAATTGTAGCATTAATTTTAATTGTACATTGATTATTTTTAATGTGTGAGCGGTAGCCTATAAACCCTTTCTAATTAATATAATATTGAATTAATTCATGCTTATCAATTGCTCACTATCCTTTTGAGTTCAATGTTCATGTTGCAAAAGTGAGGATTGAGTCTTACTACAAAACTCAGGTCCCAAATAATTGTATTAGATCACAATAGTATTTTACTCTTAATAACAAATACATATATATCAGTTTAGGCAAACCTTAGCATGTAAGCACATTAAATAAATTTATCACTAAAAACAAATAACAATGCATATTATCATAAGTAGGATGAACATGGTGATTGTTATCTTTCACATTATATAACTAGCCCTTTACCCATAACCTTTGAAGACCAATTAGGGTTTATAGTTACCATAAAACTAGATGATAACTTTTTTTTCATATTTCTACTTTTTTTATGCATAGTTCACCTTGATTTCCCTAGTAACAATACTTTCAAAATAGTTCCAAACACAAGAATTTATTTAACAATGTGAAATGAATTCAATTTATAGTGATATGAACAGGCTATTAAAGACGAATCTATAAACACTAAAATCAAAGTAATTAGTAATTGAAATACAACCACCCAATAGTTTTCTCTCTCCTGAACTTTCTAGTGTCGTTCTCTTCCTTATCTTAACTTATAGGAACTACAATATAACAAAAATAAATTTCAGAGTCAAAACATTATAATCTAAAATAATAAGGATGAAAAATAAATAAATTTTAGGGATCAAATGGAACTTTTACACACTTTTTATGGAAAATTTCTTTGTTTCTTTATTTATGTGAATTGCGGTCGTCTATCTCTCAAATTGTTTTTTTTTTCTAGAAAAAGAAAAACCTCTATTAAAATTGGTTGCTAATATAACGCCAAGACATTTACCAACACATTAGATTAGTTAGAAAAACAAATCAAAATATATTTAAGCATATAAAACTATGAAAACATGATTTGAAACCTTGAAATTGATAAGAAATAAAGTTTAGTGGATGAATTGTAGACCTTCCAAAATACAGGGACTAAAATGTAAAAATCCAGGCAAAAGAGCATTGTGAAAGAACAAATTTTTTAATGAGTGGATGGACGGTGTTTTTTTTTTTAAAAAAAAAGGGTAAAAAGAGAGGTGATTACAGTTTTGTTTGTTAATGTTAATTGCGATTCCTAATTCGTGCTTTTACTCATTTTGTTGCAAATGCAATCTTGTATGAAAAGCACGTAAATATTCCTTCTTCATTGCTACTGATTATTTCCTTACATGGGAAAGAACTTATTGTGTCCTCCACTTGCACCTTTTTTCTGTTCTTCTACCCAATGATCATTCATTATTCATATTTTGTTTGGTACAAATTAATAGGTCAATATTCTTCCCCTTAAGATCATGATTTCTCAGCTCTAATTTCCCCCCCTTTTTTTTAACTCTTTCTTGCCAAAAAGAACGTTAACAGCCCTTCCACAAGTGTTTATGATCATCGGAGAAGCTGGCAGTGGATTGATCATGACTGCAACGAATTCCTCAGGTCGTCAAGTACACGGCACAGATGCCGTTAGATAAGAAGGATGCAATGAAGTAGCTTGTAATCTTATGTATTTGCACAATTGCATTGCAGGGATAACATGTATTTATCAGTAATTTGAGCTTTTATTGAGATTTAAATGTTTTATTTTTATTGTGATCTTTTCTAAGTGTTTTTTATTAAAAAAATATCAATTTAATGTCCATAAATATTTAAAAAAGCACTTCAAACCATATTATTATTATTAAAAACATTAAAAGATTTGAGTGAAAAAAGTGTTAAGGTAAATCGTTAATCACCTTAAATTTTTTTATTTGCATTTTTTTTATTGGATCATTCAATTTTTTATTTTTTTTCCATCTGCATTCCTTTTTTTTTTTAATTGGATGTTTTTGCTTTTCATTTAATTACTATAGTTTGGTTTCACAAAATTAACATTCAATAAATCATGAAATTGTATTTAAAATTATGAACACTCAAGACAGTGTGAGATAAAAAAATATTAAAAATTCAACATAAAAAAAAAACAATTCATTATAGGTTGTAATAATTACCTATAATATTTTTTTTATTTTTATTTTTTATAACCGGAATTTTTTAATTCTTAATTTAATCCATTTATGGAGATGAGTTGGGATATAGATTAATGTTCTGTTTTATATAAAATTCTTCTAATATTAAGAATAAATCTTGGTGTTGAGTTAATGCTCAATTTAAAAAAATAAAATAAAATTTTATTAATTTAAATTAGTTAAAATTTTAAGAATTCAAATTCAAACAGAAACAAATATTTTACTTTTTAAAAAAGAGTAAAATAACATTTTTATCTTAACTTCTTAATTTAATATTTAATTAAAATTAATAATTCTATTATTATAATACAGGGAATCAAACTAGGACACACAGGAAATGCAGGCGCTCCATATTAACCGAACTTTCTACACTTTTAAACAGAGACCACTCCATTCGAAACAAGAGTTTTATCCTCGTTCCGCTTCTCTCTTAAATTTCGTGGTTTGGCTTTAATTATGTCCTCGAAAAATATTGCTGGGCATCCCTGATCCTACACGTGGCATCCATACACCGCCAGGGATGCAAGTAGGGACATGAGAGCCGTCGGATATACAAAATCAAAGAGAAGTGATCTGATGAGTCAGCACCATCTGTCATCTGATAAGCCCTGTGGGGCCATTTTGAATGAAATGAGTCAAATAACAAATCAAAATGGCGATGGACCCCTTAAACAATGAATACCAACTATTACCTGATGACGTTACAAGTGGGATGTGAGGCCCACGCGCCACCCCCATTTGCCTCTCAACAAGGAAACAACTGCTGCTTTCAGGCGGCTTGGTGGAGAGAGTTTGGGGCCCACTTTTAGATTGCTTTTGTCAAGGGAAATGGGTCCTCCTCTTCGATGATACTCCGCTGCTCTAGCTGAGCAGATAGCCTGCTAAGATAAAAAGGTAGAAATAGGCTCTGGATGATTTTATATTTTTTAAAAAAATTTAAAAATTTAAAAATTTAAATTATTTTTTTTTATTTTAAATTAATATATTTTTAATATTTTTATATCATTTTTATCCGTTGATATCAAAAAAAATAATTTTTAAAAAATAAAAAATATTATTTTAATATATTTCTGAATAAAAAAATAATTTTTAAAAAGCAACCGCAACCACACTTACAAACAGACAGATACTTACGAGTTGTACGTATACCACAACTGGATGATAACTGGATGATAATTTAAATATTAATTAGTATTAATGAATGTTTTTATAATTTATTGGTTTATATATTTTTAAAATCCAATTAAATAATTTAATGATATTGTAAAACATATTCAAACACACTCTTCTAATATATTACAAACTAAATTATAATCCTTCTCGTAACATGATACACGTGGCCCTTGTACATTGGTCAATGTAGAATAAATATATATATTCATCCATGATAACATTCCCGAATGGTCGTAATTTTGATTCAAAACGTGAAGCCGATTTGACATCGAAAGATATCATACTCAAGTAACATAAAATTCTGTCCGATTGCATCTTTAATTTGAAATCTTATTACAGGACATTTTCTATTCGAATAATATCTTAAAGTACAACCTAAATAATAGTCATGTGTCTATCTTGAAGAAAGAGAAAATTCATAATAAATAGTTATAAAGTTATTATAGAGATTCTTAAATTAAATATGCAAAATAAAATTACCAAGTATAGTATTTGGTTTATTAGATTAAACAGAAAAAAAAATAAAAATATCATAAAAAAATATATTTTTCTAAACTAAATAAAAATAACCAAGAAAACAAATAATTTCCCCTTAAAATCATGCATCAATCTCCTCCTGTTAAAGAAAATTAGTTGTTGGGTTCAAATTATTCTTGCCTTAATCTTGTAAATATCCAATTAAGACTATCCAATCCTTTTTTTTCTCTTCAATTTAGGTTTATATTAATTTTAAATATAAATTTTAGTCATTCCCTGTTAAAATCTACACAAGAAATAATAATTGACAAATTATTTATCTTTAATTGAATTTTGAAATAATGACTTGTAAACCTGAAACTTTTTTTATCAACATGTTGTATCTATAATATCCTTGAACAAATCCACCTTTGTGATAACAGTAAACTTGTAATCAAAATAATCAACATAGCATAAATCAATATTTTTCTTTTGTCGAGCACCTGCCATATTCTCTTTACACTCAACCACTCACTTATTAATGAGAATGATATTGGTGACATCATCACTACCATTATTATCATTGTTTATGATTATTATCAAAATAATCATCAAGAAAATAAATTGTTAGCCCAAAGGTCATTATGTATGTATGAATTATTTGTTTTGATGACAACAACATATCAAGTGCATTTAATATTAATGTCAAAGTAATATTATTATAGCAAGTTTTTCTACACCAAAATGGAGTTATGGACTCCTTAGATGCAAACTTGACTTGAAGATTCTTAAACTTTTATCTTTATGTAATCAGGTCTTTATCGAATTTAATTTAGCATCACAAAATGAATTTCATTTAAATATTTTCATTGTTAAATTTTAATTCAAAAATATTTTTATTGTCGAAGTTCATAATCAAAATATGTTTCCATTATCAAAATTAAATCATAGTAAAAAATATCTTATGAATTTTTTTTAATCACATGTCTCAGTATTATCTCTAAACTTCTCTTATGAAAATCATATTTTACTAAAATGCAAGAGCTATCTTTTTATCACAAACATATTTTTATAAGGTGGCAAAATTGTATTTTTAAAAGAAGTGTATTTAACACTCCAATCCCAAATTGTCTAGTCATTTTACCTCTCTTGTTTTAGCAACAATTTTTTTTCTTTCGAGAAACCAGTTGTTTGTTAATGATAGAAGAACTCGTAAAATGGAAAAAAATTTAATCCAATCTTTCTTATGTGAGTAACGACTGATTTATGGCTTTTCTCTATAAATAACCAATTAATTTTAATGCAAGACCCCCTCTCACACTTTTTAACAATTCTTCAATTCTTACATTTGATGCTTTAATATTCCAAAAGCTTTATTTTTCATTCAATTCTGTTAAAGCTTCAAACCTTAAAGCACATCAATTTTATCTTTCACATTCTTGAGCTCGATTACATTCTTTAAAGACTTAAGCTTATTATTATTGTAATCATAACTTCTTGTAAAAAGTGATTATTCTTTTATGAGAGACAAATCAAGTTGTGGAAGTGTTAATAACACTTGAACCACTTGGGTTTATCCTCTGAATGTGAGCCAAAGAGAGGTTTTCAATCTTAATCCTTGAAAAAAATTACACAATTTTCTATTCTTTAGCCTATAAAAAAAATTCGATGATAAGTTTGTTTCTTAGTTTGTAAAAAAATCAGGTTCAATCTTCAGCCCATCATAAGATTTTGTAAGGTTATCTAATCTCTAGCCCATAAAAAGATTATGTGATAGGTTTGATCCTAAACTTGTAAAAAAAACCAAGTTTTATCTTGAGCTCGTAAGAGGATTGAGTTTAATCTTGAGTCCAAAAAAAAATATTATGTAATTGATTTGATCTTACTTATGGAGAATATTGTGCGTGATAGTGAATACTTGAACTGAGGTTCAAAAAGTGAAGTAGATGATTGTTCAAACCATTATAAAAATTGATGTCTATCTCGTTGTCATTTTCTCTTTATTTTTGTGCTCATTGATCTTGTTGTAACTTTCAGTATACTTTGAGATATTAGGAATTAACTTTTAAAGTGCTATAATTTTTAGTAAAGCCTAATTCATCCCCTTCTAGGGCCTTTCATAAACATTATAAATTGGTAGAGAATATAAATTCACATATATCTCACCATAAACATGATCACTAAAATCACCACAATATTCATCTCGATTAAGAAGTTGCCTCCTCTGTTTTTATCTTTGAAACAAATTTTCAAAGTTGGCTATAGGTCTGTAATCACTTTGCACGTGATCCCTCGGGTTCCCCACCTTCATCAATGATGGGTAAATTTTGCAATTTGTCTTTACATGTCTTCTATTATAAATTCCATAACATCTCTTTCTCAAGGAGAAACCTTCTCATCCCCTTCTACACGAGCACGTCCTGTTTAACGGTATCTTCCAACCATGACTATTCAACAACATATAACAATTAACCAATTAACCATAAAAAATCGTTAGGCTCTGATATCAACTAATGTAGATGAAAACATCGTGAAAAAGACAACAAAGTACACGTAACACAAATTGTTTCCGAATAGTATTACCACATAAAAACTCTAATTTAAAATTTTGTTTTTGATTATTTCTTCTTCAAATAATATAGAAAGATATCAGTTAAACAACCCTAATTATATCAATCTTAGGTATATCTTAAAGAAAAAAAATCCTAATAAACAGTTATAAAGTATTCTAAAGATTCCAAAACTAAATAGGAAAAATAAAATTAATTGGTACAACATTTGATTTTTTTAAATTAAGTAGAAAGATTAAAACACTATAAAGGAAACAAATGTCCCTAAATTAAATAGAAAAAAAAATAACTAAATATTTTTTTTTATTAAAAATCCTTCTACATCACAAATTTGAAAAAGAAAAATTAGAAATGCACGATAGAATTTTGATTCAAAATATTTAGAAAAAAAGAAAAATCATAGAACTGTAAATGCATTTTATTGCTACTATATATATAAACCAATAGTTCAGGCACTCCATTAAACATGCAATCAATAAAAGAGCAAAAAAAAAAAGAGATTTTAGAACCTTAACACAATAAAAAAGCAGTAAAATAGCATAAGCTAAAAAATAATTAGGAATCTAACACAATCTCATTAGTTACAAATATTATATGCAACTCGCATGTTGCAAATAACATATACGACTTACAACTCGTATACAATATTTGCGACTCAATCAACAAACATTTCAAAGAGCAATTTTTCCAACCTCTAACTCCCTAGAAAAACCATAACTCATATCATAAAACATAAATTTACCAACCATAATTTATTAGGTTTTCAGACACGATTCAATCCCAACCAACACAATTAAACATTAAATGTAACTACATCCATATCATATAATTTAATTAACACAATTTAGTCCTAATTAATTCTTATATATAATGTAATTACATCTAAAAATCAAGCCAACTTATGGATGGACATGGAGTGTTCGTGGATGGGCATGTACCACCACCCCGACTCATCTAATTAGATAATGGGTATGTAGTATCCGTGTAAGGGTTAACATCAATATCACCCCAGCTTGTAGACGGGTCTGAGACGCTCATGGATGGTTTAGCATCCGCAACATTCTTATGATAAATTATCTCGTCTTTCGTTAATACCACTTTGAGATACTTAGCTCCCCCAACATCTTGAAGTCCACCACAACACAAATTGGGTGCAATATTGGTCAAAACATGTCTCATCTTATCAATGGTGATTAATACCATCCAGCTTATTACCAATGCAACATAATTTGGTATGTGTTATGAAATACAAAACTGTTTCATTATCGTATCAGGGCAACGTATCTCAACTATATCGAAGCAATGCAGTGAGACCTATGATAACCAGATCTTAGATCCCTCAAGACATATCAACAAAGTTGAAAGTATCAAATCTCATGTATATGACATTCATATAACCTATCAAAACACATAAAAGACTTGTATTATATAACAAGTCGAAACTTAAAAATTGATGTCCAAACAACAAAAATACAATAAATTTATAACCCTTATTTGATAGTAGATTTAAGTGTGTTTCGTGGTGAGAAGAGAGAGAGTTATTGCATGCGGTAAAGTAGAGAATGGTGAAAGATATGGGGAGGAAGGTCAAATAAAGGGAGAAATGAAAAGAAAAAGGGTCTAATCATTTAAAATTGATTGGAGTTGCAAGATGTATTGTGACTTGGTAATCGCAGATGAGACAAGCGACTATCGAATTGAAAATATGACTTGCAACTCGTCAAACTATATTATATTTTTAAATATTTTACTCATCATGATATCTTAGTAAAACTTGTTTACTATGCTAAAAAAACAACTCGAAAACAAATTAGGCAAGGTAGTAATTTCAAGGATCTATGAAGGGCTTGTGACTGGACTGTCACACCACCACCAACTAAAAATGTTGGACTCTTGTAAGCTGCAAGGTGTGTCTTTCTTCCTAGCGCAAGCAAGCACCGTTCAAAGGAGTAAATGTATATTATACAGTAGGCCATGGCAAGATGTACTTTCCCACAAATCATCAAGACCTATAATAATTGTAGGATGGAAAGATGATTTTGGCGTTCCATAACGTGCCAAAATGGACCATCATGATCAGATTTATCACTCAAACTGCATGCAGGTCACTTTTAGCCTAACTCTAGCAAAATAGAAGGCAAGATATTAAATTAAATAAAAAAGCTATGATAATTTCATGTTTTATGCACAAACTAGGGTTCTGAACCTTGACTGATAAGGAAAGATCACTTCTTCTTCTTCTTCGCTGAAGCACCCACAAACTCGTCAAGTTTTTCCACGGTGTTTGCATCTGATGACAAAATTACATTTCCTAAATATTCCTCCACGAATTTATAAAGATCATTTGAAGTCAATAATCATGATTATGTCCATCTCAAAACGCCAATTAGGAAAAAAGAGACCCCAAGATAGTGATGACATCTTAGAAACCAAGGCAAACAATAATAAAAGCATGCCTGAGATTGTCAAAAAAAATACACGACGACTGTCCTTATAATTAAATGTCTCCATCAATATGTAAGAAAAAAAGAAAGAGAGAGATCTCATTATAGTACTAGCTTAGCTAGCCAGTAAAAGGCAGGGATGCATATGCATATAGCCATATATATATATATATATAGTAACAGTACCAGCAAGTAAAAAAGAAAGGGAGCAACATGTCAAAAAGGATGAGAGAGTAGACACAAATTTAGAGTGGAGAGAGTATGCATGAAAACAGATGAAAATGGACAAAAAAAAAAAAGAAGGGGTCATTACCAGAGAGATTTGCGTTGGTCTGTACATTGACTCCATCTGTACAACTGACAGACAATGAAGTCATGCACATATATTGAACTGAACTCGGTTTCGAAGTTAAGGCACTGCTCCAACCCACCAGTCCCTCTCTTTCTCTCTCATGCATTGAAAAAAAGACTCTCTCTGCCACCGCCAGTCACCATACGCAAAATACACCACCACCTGCTCAACTCTCTCTCTCTCTCTCTCCCCTTCCTTGAAATATGCAAGATTAATTAACCCCGTTAAAACTCTGAAGATGGTAACACGCAAAGAATTAGCTAGACAAGCACTACCAAGAACCCTAGAAACCTTTCTTCTATTAGCATCATCACGCTTTCTTTCTCTCCCCCTTTAGGAAACACAAGTTACTTCAAAAAAGCAACTAGTTTCTCCATTTTACACAAAACCCACAGACTTTTCCTTTGCATTTAATTCTTGTTCTTTTTCTCTACACATGAACTCGTCAAGGTTGTTCATGGTTCAATGACTCATGTTTTTTAATTTAAAAATCTTGTCGGAGGGGTGAATGGGGTGCATGTTCTCTCAACTAGCTGCACAGTTCGCTTTCTTTCCTCCATCTCCACCTACATACCAGATTAAGAAGGGAGACAATGGCAAGCTCTCTGTTGTCTCAACTTCTTCTCCTTCTATGCCGCTTCCTCTTGCTGATGATAATTCACTAGATGTGCTCATGATTGATACAAAGAGAGGCAACAAGATTGTTGCCTTTTATCTCAAAAACCCTTATGCTAGACTCACCGTGCTTTACTCTCATGGCAATGCTGCTGACCTTGGCCAGCTTTATGATCTCTTTGTCCAGCTCAAGGTCAATCTCAGAGTTAATCTCATGGGGTTAGTGTCATAAACTGCTGCAAAGATTTTTTTTCCTTTTCTTTTTTTGAGAGTGCAATTTTTTTTTCCTTGTAAAATGTCTGATACAATCTATAGTGAGTGTTTCTGCTTCTATTTGCAAATTTTCAAACTTGTTGTGAAAGGGGTCTTGTATTTAATGTTCTCTCTGCTTTTCTTTGGGCCTGTAGCTGCTTTCTTTGTGGGGCTGAATGGTTTCTCTCTTAAAACTTTCTCCCATTTTCAACTTCTTTTTTTTCCGGCAACATTTTTCCTATTATGGTTCTGGATTTTGTTGGGTTAGATCTGTGATTAGTGTTGGTCGAGATTTAATTATTTCTAGTGTTAATGACTTTTTTTAAAACCATTAAGCAAATAATTGTTTTAATTTATGCATTCATCCATTTTAATTAATTAATTTATATTTACTCTTTAAAGTGATAGTGAAGATGGCTGGTAAGTTAAAGGAGTTTTCTTACTGGCATGAGTTCTTTCCACCTTTTTATTCTTAACTTGTGTTTTACTTAAAAGAAAAGGTGAATGATACTTACAGACTCGTATTCGGATAACATCGGTAACAATGCTTAGTTTCTTCTCTTTAGAGTTTTGTGTGCCTTTTGGGCTCTGTGAGGTTTTAACTTTATTGTATCTTTGACTTGTTTCTATTTGTCATTTCTGGTACAGTCCTCCTAATTCAGATCTTGAAAAAGTTAGAAACATGATCTATTCAATGGCTTCTCAGATTTCTGTATGTCATTTTTTAATCACTTCTATGGAGCTCTATGGATCCAATCTTTGATATGACCTTAAACATAAGTATACTTCTGGTTCAGTTACACTAGAGAGTATAATGTGTTGTTGCTCCATAACTTTTTCCACATTATATCCTCTAATAAGTCACATTCAAATGCTTGCCTAATTTTACATGCCAATGAATTTTTCTTCCTTTGTCTTTTGAAAAGATGGCTGTCTCGTGCCATTGTTCTCTAGCTTTCAGTATTTCTTGGTATTCTTGCTTCTCCCCTGCTGTTTTCTTTATTGAATTGAATTATGATCTCTTCCTTCTGAATGCTATAATGCAGATATGACTATTCTGGTTATGGTGCCTCTTCTGGTAAGGTAAGCTGTCATTCAACTTAAGCTAACTACATGAACAGCATTTTATTCATGGCATGTTTAAAGAATTGCAGCTAATTGAACAAATTGAGATCTACAAGTTAATATGTAAAGTAATTAAAAACATTAATATAATTTGGAATTTCAAATCATAGAGGAAAATCTAGAAGTAACAAGAGAGCTCATTTCTTGTGCTTGAGTTAACATGTACTGGAAATCTGGATCATGCAATACCAAGAACTTTTGAGTGAATGTATATGGGAAAATCAACAAAGCATGGGTCTATATAAAAGACAGCAAGTAATTACATCATCTTTGCTTATCAGCAATAATAAAAAGAACAGCGATATTGGTGGGGGCAATTAGCACTCCACCAAGTGATAATGCACTCTGAATTTATAGTGATAAGAGAGAAAAAAATAAGAGTGATAGACTGGAGTGCTACTAACTCCACCCAGAGTACAAATGAACCCTTGCAGTCCAGATATATTATATAGTTGTGGAAGTAGATTAGGATGTTTATTCTTTAAAAGAGTTTTGGAAGTTGAGTTATGTGAACACTTACTAGCTCCACTACTTATTTGTTATCATCTGGCTTCCCAAGTTAGACAACCTTTCGAATGATTTACAAAGCTTACAGCACTCTGATATCGAAAACTGCATGGTAATCATATATCGTGTTTTCCATGTCCAGCCAAGTGAGTCCAACACATATGCTGATATAGAGGCAGTTTACGAGTGTCTCCAGACACAATATGGAGTTAGTCAGGAAGAGTTAATTTTGTATGGGCAGTCAGTTGGTAGTGGGCCAACATTGCACTTGGCAGCGAAGTTGCCAAGGCTGAGAGGGGTGGTTTTGCATAGTGCCATTCTTTCTGGTCTTCGTGTGCTCTGCCATGTGAAGTTCACATTTTGCTTTGACATATACAAGGTAGGCTAACTATCTTGGTCGTTGTTAGTTATGGAGATTCTAATGGTTTATTGACTAATGGGCACCATGTCTGTTGTTCTTCTATCTCTGCTGCCATTTTTAAGCTATACGTTTGTCTCATAAATGCAGAACATAAACAAAATTCGGAAGGTGAAGTGCCCTGTTCTAGTGATACATGTAAGTATCTTTTCTTCCAATAGTTTTCTTTAGAAACTCCTTATTGTGCAATCGTTCTGCTGAGACTTTGTTCTCCAAGCAAATCCATTTTTAAAGTAAACCCAGTCAAATGCTTGTGTGAGGGTTTGAGAATGCATTGAAATTTGAAATGCTTTAATGTGCATCATGTCTGGCTGTCCAGGTTGATTAAGATTTCTGGGCTTATTTAAGGTGATATCATTTTGTTTTTAGGGTCTAGTCATCATATAAAAGTAGTTTAAGACACATAAGGTGCTGCCAAACAAATTATGAATGTGATGGGAGCATCATAGGTGTTAGTGGGGCTATTAACTACTGTGATATGTTGAATGTAGGATTTGGATGATGTGCTTTAGTGTTTTTATTTGTTGCTTTCCCATATAAATGTGATTTCTGCTTTATAATTTTGTGCAATAGGTATGAGTGTGATTCTCCTGGAAACTTTCATAAAAGTTAGCTGCAACTTAAAATGAGCTGAAAAGTTGTTGCAACTTTGAATTTCATTTATTTGCTTGTAGAGATGCATATGTAACATTTGTTAGTGCTTTGTTTGCTTTCATTGTTTTGTTTCCACTTATTATGCAACGATGGAAGTATATCAAACTAACCTTTTTGGATTTTCTACAAAAAAGTAAATAATAATAGAGAAGAGTATGGCTATACATCATAGGTTTGGTGGTGCTACAATGCATTATGGGACATGTGTTGATTGTCACGTCCTTTGGTTGTTGGCATGGCCATCCAAGGTATCGATCACATTAGCAACATTGCAGGTGTGGCCATTTTAGTTCCTATGATATGCTAATATGACATGACTATGTCAGCAAGGTTGTTGATGCAGCTGACACCTCAAATAGTTATTTCAGTAATTATATTCACATGACAATCAACAAGTGTCCTGAGATGCATTGGTGTATCTTGAGACCAAGATGCTATTTTCATTGGCAAATAGTGAAACATGATATAGGGAAGCATTTAACTGTTTTATATGTGAGAGGACATGAGTATAACTTTGGTCTTCAATTTTTAATAAACAGCAAAAAAAATATAATAGGGTAGCATGACCATAGTCATTATTCATTCGTGATCCTAAAATGTTAAGAAATCGATAATGTTGTTGGTATCAAAGTTTTTCATATTACATGACATGTCTACAAATAGTAATTATTGTGTTGGTGAACCTTGTTAAAAACTGGTTAAGTCGGTAATCATAGTAGAAGGTAGTCATTGTGCTCAACAGAAATTGATTGGATTAATTCGGGTTTTTGTTGATTTGCTCGACCATAGCTGGTCAACTTGATCAAAGTCTTCAAAATAGGTTAATTTGGTCATTGTGTCGGTGCATTTTTCAAAGTGAAACTTTGGTGAAGGGAGTATGTAACTAAAGTTAATTTGGTCAATGTGTTGATGCATTTGTCAAAGTGAAACTTTGTTTAAGGGAGTTTGTAACTAAGGTGGTGTGGTTTGAATCAAATTTGATCAAGGGTGATGCTAATGGTGTCTAAAGATACTTGTTAAGGTGTATTTATTATGATAGTTGATTTTTAAAACTACTCCTAGAATTTGTAATTTCAATCATTATCGTGTCAAAGTTTATAATTGGGAAACATGAAATGTATCCTTTTTCTTTTACAAAAGATCATAAATAATAATGGATAAAACATTTTCAAAACATAATAAATACACAAGTTTAAACCCTCATTACCATTACTTTTGATTGATTAATTAGGCCGGATGAGTTGAGTGTTTGTGTGGTAGCGTGGTGGTTTTTAAGTCATCGAAGTAATAGGGTGCTTTGCTACCACTGGCTAGCAAAGCATCTTTGATTTGATTTTCAGCATTTGCTACAGTGGCTTCTAAGCCACCACACTTCCAAGCACGCACCAAGTCAATTTGATTAATTATCAAAGTTTAGGTCAAAACCTAGTGAAATCAATCTACTTTGGTCAATTTTAAGGATCAAGTTTGACCAATATTGATTAATTTGACCAAGTTCAACCAAATTGACCAACATTGATGGTGAGGAAATGTGTTTTTGCAAAAAATTCACCGCGTGAACAACTTCCACTAGATGTGTGAGACCCACTACCGCGCATCCAATGATTGTGAATACTCTTAATGAATTTTGTGTTCCTAAGGCTTACGGCAGAACCATAATGGGAATGACCAACTTAACTAGATCTGATCTCATTGATTTCCATTCACTACATTTGATCAAATTGGACTGCAATAAACGATGTTGGTCTGTGTTTTATGGTTACTAGGATTGACTGAGCTCAAAATCTTATATATGAAAATAATATTATTGCTATGGTAGCCAGCTATGTTTTCAGAGAAACCTAGATATTGTAAAACTGTTCCTTTGATTTTCATTTCATTATTTATCAAGAGTGCTTACATGAATGGTGCTTGATGTAACACATGAATTGAATGTATGTATAGTGTAAAACATGTAATTAATTGCAAGGTTGCAGGTGAATAAATGACAAATGAAGTGTATATTTTGTTTTTGTTGTATAAGGTAACCTACTTCTGGATTTCTTAAAAAACTCTTTGTGCTAGTGGTTCATCATCTATTGTGCTACTCAGCTGATCCAAATAGGTCACCTATATTTTGCTGTTTGATCGAGGTTCAGAAAAAGAAAAAATAAAAGGAAAAAGCTACATATTTTCTCCCCTTAATTAAGTATATATTCAAACCATTTAACCCAACGGTAAATTTGTTTCGCAATTACTTGACTTGTAAAGAGCCTGCCTCTCTTTTTCTTTCAAGTTATCTCCTTCCCATTTTTTATGGTGATAAGCCTTAGGAAACATGATTCCATTTCATTATTGAGAATGTAAAAACTTTCTGATTTTCCAAAAACTAGTTGCATTGATTTCATGGGCTATGTGATTAAGGATGTTGCATAGTAGAATTTATCAAGTTTCAGTACTAAACTAGTTGAGTTGATTGCATGATTGGGGTTTATTTTAGGATCTTAGAACTATAATCTACTCTCTTTCCATATCTGCATGTGTTTGTATCTGCATGCATGCTTGCAAAATGTTGCTCCTTGTTATTTCATGCTAGATCACCCGTCATTGATATTCTAAATTCTCAAGTGCAAGGGTGTGTTATCCTCTGAGGTTCACTATGAAGTTGATGATTTCATCCGGCTTAAACTAAGTTGACCAATTTTGACCGTCTAAGTTCTATATGATTCGCGCTTTGCATCTGATCTGTCCGAAGCAGATTTTGAAATGGGGTTGCATCATATGTTTTACAGGGCACAGAGGATGATGTTGTGAACTGGTTACATGGTGATGGGCTGTGGAAAATGGCGAAAGAACCATATGAGCCTTTATGGATTAAAGGAGGCGGGCACTGTAACTTGGAATTATACCCTGATTACATCCGCCATCTCTGCAGGTTTATTCATGAAATGGAGAATTTAACCACAGAAATCCGTCTCAAAAAGATCCGGCAGAATCTGTGTCTAAAACCGAGGTCTAAGACTGATTCCAACAAGTGCTGTAGGTTCAAACTGTGGCGACCTAAATGCCCAGAATGTTTAAGACCCAGGTGCATAAAATGCTCGTGGGGTCCCAGGTGCGCAGAATGCTGGAGACCCAGATGCTCAAGTTGTGTTAAATGTTGCTGGCGAGCACCCAGATGCCCAAAATGTCCGAGACCCAGTTGCCCAAAATGTCCGAAACCCAGTTGCCCAAAATGTCCGAGACCCAGTTGCTGCTGTAGAATTAGATGTCTGCCCTGGCGATGTTGCTTTGGAAAACAGAGTGGGATGAATAGGAAGCAGGATGGGTGATAATAATAATAATAATCAGCATTGGTTGTATAGATTGCTGAATTCACTCACTAACACTCTTCTAATCTTGTGCGTTAGTGTACAAAACAAGAGGAAGTAGTTTGATTTTAATTTTATTAAAAATCATGGTGTTGGGATGTTCTTGGAAATGGAGATTTTGTATCTCAGCTCATTTGGATTTATTTCTGGAGATCCTTTTTATCTACACAATTTACAAGCTTCAGATCACCTCTTTAACCTCAGGCCTTCTTCTTCTTCTTCAGCTTCTGGTGTTTGGTTTACAATCCATAAAATCCCTTTTCATTTCCAAATAGAGCTCTCAAGCTGTTTTGTTAAATAAATAAATGATACTGTAGCTGTTACTATAATATACTGAACACACTGAGTAATTCTCTCTAATTTCAATGAGCCCTTGAAATTAATGTGTGAAACCTAGGAACGAGTATAAAGTTCAAGCAAAGATGATGGAAGCTCGTGATGCTATGAGAGCAAGACATGCATGGGATATCTACATCCTCTTACTTCATTTTCATTGCAACCAGCATAACGTGGCAGAACGTTTAAGCAAAGAAGATTAACTACAGCATTAGAATACCAGAAAAAAACTCTTGGAAAACAATCATATCAGATGATTGAACACTTTGCCATATATACCCATCATAAAACCAAGCCCGAGTAACAACACATCAGCTTGATAAAAGCTTCCCCCCCTTCCAAGCACTACTGGTAAGATGAAGCTGCTCCAGCAAAGGAATACCGGGCAGAGACTGGTACATAGGCTTCAGCCGCACCAGACGTTCCAAGCATTGACCACTGAAGATGATCATTGTATACTAGACCTTGATTCTCGTGAATTAATGGAGTGTAGTGAGATTGATAAGTTGATTGCAACGGCTGTTGCGTACTGGAAGATGCTGGCAAAGCATAGCTTGGTGCTAAACCCTGTTCCTGAGATGAAATACGCGAGGTTGTTGCAGAAGGGAGGTATTGACTATAATAATTGGCTACATTGTCTGAAAGCAAAACAGTATCTCTCTCCCTTGGTAACTGGGGCACATGATACTGATTTTCATGCCTGGCAACATGGTTCCTCGGACCCGTCTCCATTGCAACCTCATAACTGTGTATATGAACAATGCAAAAACATCCATACATGATTAGAGCCAACAGGGCAAATCAATCAAAAAGAATGCAAGAGAACTGCATAGCAAAGATATAGCTACCAAGTCTTTCCTGTGCGTATGGTTGCATTCTTAATTATTTTGGCATTGATTACAGATACAGATGATAGAAGATAGCACAACCCTTTACTTTTTAGCTGGAGGATCTGACACATCCAAGCCCAAGTTATTGGATTTTATTTAGTTTTATTATTAGACTTTAATTTACGTTCTTTTATTATATTTTTATTATTTAGTAGATATTAAGCTCAAATTTGATTATGATTAGGGTTTTTATTTGTAATTTTTGACATTATGATCAATTGAATAAAAATTGTAGAGTTGCAGACTTTTCTTCTTCCCTTTCTCTTCTTTTCTTCACTCTTTTCTTCTATTTTTTTAGCTTATTAGCTGCTTCTTTCTTCTTTCTTTTAATTCTCTTAAATCTCTTTTGTCAAGCGCCAGCTTTGATATCAAAGCAAAGGTTTTTTTAGTTGTTCTCACATCTAAACGATTTATAAAATAAAAAAAGTTTCTTTTAGCCTTTCTGTTTACCATCAAGACCTGGAAAAAAAAGTCTTACCTTTCTTTTACAACACAATCAGAAACCTTTAAAAAAATATTACACCTAGACAAACATGCCTTTAAATCTATTTTCCCCCAAATCCTAGCCAACATTCATCCCCTCCACCAACAACCACAATGGTCAGACCGGCCACCCCACACACCAGTTTTCCACATCACCAGCTGAAGATCAACCACCAAAGCCCGCTGCCTTGCTCGACCAACCACAAGCTCTGACAATCATTGTTGATCAGCCAACAAGAAAACCATCATTTCCTTGCGTAGCCGCCGACAACAAATCGATCCGCAACCACCATGTGCGACATATTGAGCTTCCTAACCTTTTACCCCTTACATGTGATGATAAAGATGAAGATGATTTTAATTTACTAGGTTGAGTTCCAACCATATCTACCTAGGTTTCAAGTAGCGTTTGTTCCTTTCATACCCTCAATCATATAGTGTTTATAGTTATAAGCCTGAAAAACCTGTAGATCTTTCCATGTATCTTGATACTAAGATGTTTGATTTAATTGAGTCTTTTGCATGTAGAGTATAATTTGAATGTTGAGATCATAAAATAAATTCAAGTAATGAACAATATAAATTTCATGTTGATTTATATAAGTATCATGATGCACTTGATGTTGGAGATTATTTCATGATATAGATTAGACCTGAACAGTGTCCTTTGAAAACCAATCATAAATTACAAGTGAGTAGTGCTAGACCATTCATAGTATTGTAAATGATTCAATCAAATTGTTAAGTCATTAAACTGACACCAAACTTTAATATTAGCTATATTTTTAAAACTTTTAGCACGAGGAACCTAGTTATATATAAAAGACATGATGCTCCTTTTAAATCTCCTATCCCATCATCCTATTACCTACACAAAAAGATCATATTAATACTACTTTGAATGCACAAGTTGTTTTTGCAAAGGATTATGAGGTTTTGCAAATCCCCGTTAGCGGGCAAGAGGACTTGCTTTGAACATTACTTGGATCTCACTAGAGATACATCACAACAACTTGATTTAAATAGTTGGGAGCATTATCGGAGTTGCCTTGAACTACACTCGACAGGTCAAGTTTCTTCAATCCTGGGAGAGTTAGTGAGGACACCAAGCCTATGGCATAGATTACACATGTATGGATGATGATGACGGATGTTAGTCCAACTCATTACTCTTTAGTTGGGGGGGTTAGGCACATCCAAACCCAAGTTATTGAATTTTATTTAGTTTTATTATTGAACTTTGTTTTATGTTTTTTGTTAGATTTTTATTATTTACTGGTTTTTAAGCTCAAATTTGATTATAATCAGGGTTTACTATTTACTTGTAATTTTTGACATTATGATTAGTTTTATGATGAATTGAATAAAAATTGCAGATTTGTAGACTTCTTTTCTTCTCTTTTTTGGCTTCTTTTTTCTTCTCTTAAATCTCTTTTGTCCCGTGATCATATTCAATTGTTGAATAAGTAACCTTTTATTCAAGAATTTTTCATGTCAAAATAATGCATCCAAAGAAAGCATCAAATAGATAGCTAATGTGTATTAATTTGTGTGTATATGCATGCGTTCAAATGAATGTGGACGAAGATCTGGCCTAACATCTACCAGTTTCAATGTATATGAAGATCTGACCATCAAAATTTAATAAATAAATAAAAAGTATTGCCTGATTCCCAAATGCATTTCCTCAAGTTACACAGTAACACCAGGGACTTGATTTTATTTGATAGCTAGAGTTGGAGATGGTTTCTCCTAAGGTTTTGTCTCTAGAAGAAGATAATATCATCTCCGACACCACGTTAAGTCATTTGGTTATAAAATTTAACACAAATGCAAATGTCAAAATAGAAATCATACCTCCTTTGAGGATCATAAGTAGACTGAGGTGCTTCGGCTGAGTATTTCTGGTTACTCTGAGGAAGAGTATTTTGATGAACATAATGGAGGTGCTTAGTAGGTTGAACCCATCCCCCAGGCAAGGTGCGGGGATGGGTTGCCCCGGGCAAATAAAGAGAATATGGCCTTGCAGATGGTAGAACCCTCTCCACCGTAATTGCAGAAGGAAATGCATGCGCTGGAGCCACATTTGCAACAATGGGCACCACAGATATAGATGGCGGCAAATCAATTGGCCAGAACAGTGATACTAAAGTTTTCACCTGTACATGAAGAAATTCCTAAATATATAAAAATTGCCATTCATTTCCAGGCAATAAACAATCTTTTTCTTTAATAAAAGAGCTTAATAAACAATTTTCGCCCAACAAGAATGCAAGAAAGTAAAGGTGCATCTTACTTGTTCAGTACTCAACTCTTGCCTGAACTTAGAACCCTGATAGTTGTCTTTAATGGCATGTTTCAAGGCACTCTCAGCAAGAGGTAAGCAGTCACTGACGATCTTAAACCTCACCTAAAGCAAGGAAACAAGAATAAACAATGAAAAATCAGAAACTGAGTGTTTACACAAACAGGTTCAAATGTTTAGCACATGGCATGACGATGGAAAAATGGAAAAATAATATTGCAAAGGATCTAGATAAATATGTTGGAGAATCCTAGAAAATAATTGTGGAACATCTGATTGCATTTACCACTCCACGATCCAGTTAATCCCAGAAACATATAAGATAGACATCAGATACAAGATTTCATATCATTTGGGGACCACATTGAATGACACCTTGAATGCGCATTATGTTCAAGGAGCAACTGTACTTGAAATTCAAGCTGTATATTTAAATAATTTCAAGTTATAGTAGGATACATCCTCTTCATTCCAAAAAGGGTTTCTTTAGCATGTAAAGAGCATGGAGAAGGATTTGAAAAAAAGGAATACTTAGTTAGCACACGGGCAGATGTACCATTTACCACTCATAATATCATAGCAGTTACTCATGCATTGAAAGTTATACTAGTTTTATTATCCATAAGACCCCAGACAGCTACATTTCCATTTTCTCACCTGTGCTGGAAATTTCCCATTAAATGCAGCTGGTTCCAAATTCATCCCTCCCCTGGAAATAGCAGTGTAGATGCCGTAAAGGCGCTTCATGCCAAAATCAAATAGAAAGAGCTTTGTACCCGGTTTGATTTTCTCAACTATGTCTAAATTTCCCCGAGGCAGCCCAAAAACACGATAGCGGTAGCACTCAGGTTTTGTTTCTCCATTGCACAAAAATATAAATCCAGTTATCTTTTCATCACTTTCGTTCCTTTCCATCATCACATGAGTAGCAGTTGGTGCATAAACAGGATGGAGCATGGTTGCCAAAGAGGAGCCACAAGTATAAGCTGTATTTACCGGCAGGGTTTTCTTCTATTTTTTTATGAAACTCTTTCCTATCTTCTAACCAGCACTTGAATGATTTGCTGCTGGCCCTTGATCATTGAGCCTCTCCACTCTGCCACGGGTAAGTAAACCACGCCAATTTAACAGAAAATTCATTTTCTTCAAGTGAAATCAAATGCATAAAAAGAAAAGAAGCAATATTTTGCACGTTTGCATATAATAGGAATGGTTTTATCCCAGCCAGGTGTTTATTCTATCAGCATCCAGAGCACCAAAAACGAAATAATTAACGAGCATTTGCACATGCTTATTTCTAGGCTTCAAACATCAGATACTAAAAACGCAGACATGCCGACGGGGCTGCAGTAAGTCATACAAATTCATATATAACTTCATTAATTGAGCAAAAATTAAATCAAACTCAGAAAACCATTCTCATTCATAATGTTTTGAAACTTTTGCTAAAATCCAAGAGAAAATGAGAAAATATAAAAATAAGAGCTATATCCATGCACCGCTGTAACATCATGTTAAGATACAATCCTCGATCACATATTTATTCTAGAACAACCGCATTGCAATCACAATTCTCGTTATTTATTTATTTGCTTATATTAGTTGAATCAATGAAAAGGTTTCAGAGAAAATCAAACAGAACTACTGAAATAACCCCAAACAAGCCGTATCATATAACGCAAACTGCAAAACCCTACCTCGATCAACTTCATTGGTGGGAAATACATCAAGAAACCCTAAGAATATGCAAAGGAACCGAAAGTTAAGCCTAAAATGAGATTGTGATTAAAAACTACCTGGAAATTCCCGAGCGAATGTTTGCAAAATTATTGACACTGCTGGGCTGGGTTTGTTGGAGTGTATCGGCAGATTTCATGGACTGATTTTGGTTGCTACAACAATTCACGCGAGAGACGGTGATAAATTATTAGGTATACCTTTCATCATCATTTAAATTATTTTTAGGACCAATGGGACTTTAGCACATTCGCATTGGAGGTCACAGGTTTAATTCTTGGTAAATATTAGTTTGGTTCTGAGAAAATACTACTTATTTACCCGCAATATCGCATCGCAGGTAGTTTTATCTTATAATTAAAATAGATATTTATATAAAAGACAACTATTTAGATCTTGAGAACATATATATTTTGTTAGGTAAAATACTTTTTTTTATTTATATATATTTTTATTCTACTAAAATATTTCTTTCTTATTAGTAATATGTTTTTTTAATAAAAATAAAGGTAATTAATCAACTTTTTGTAAGAATTACAATAATTTGAATTAAATAGAAAACAATATATCTAAATTTTATTTTTTTATGCATGTATTTTTTTTCAATAAAAATACATTTTTTTATCGGAAAAATCAGTTTTTAATAAAAACTTTTATCATGAACTATAAAGTAAGTTTAAATAAAAAATCATGTCTTAATATTTTATATGCAATTGAAGAAAAAAAGAAAAATTGATATGAGAAAACTATATAAAAGTTTTATAAAAAAAATTATTTTATTTTCATTGAATATTTATTATTATATTTTTTAAAAATCTTGCATAGAAGGGATATTTATTATTATAAGAATTAATTGTATAAATTTTTTGATGCAAAACACCTATTTTCAACTTTTTCACTTAGAAATATCCAAAAACAATGTTCCAAAAAATTTGTTAAACTCGTTTCTAGTCTTAAAACACACTTCACTGGTAACAAATAAAAATCCAAAATTAAATTGAATAAAAAACTCACACATCCATTTCTTAAAAGTGTTTTTATGGATATTTTACCAAAATTAAAAAACTCAAATTGTATGCCATTAATTAGCAAACATCTTAAATATTCAAGTTTTGCTCTCGAGTTAGTGCCCGTTTGATAATATGGTGCAAATCACGTTTCACTAAATTTTATTTTATTTTTTTGGCTTAAATTTATTTATTTTTTATATTTTTAGATCGTTTTGATGTGTTAATGTTTAAAATAATTTTAAAAAAATAAAAAAATTATTTTGATATATTTCTAAACAAAAAATACCTTAAAAAACAACCATTAGCTGACTCTCCAATACATAATTAATTGAAGCCCATGAAACTCGCAGGCCAAAATGGGCCGCAGTCAGCTGAAAGTCAGATCCGGGCTATATTTCTTTCTAATTCCAACTCCCAGGTTGTTGTTGCTTGTCTGGACAGGCAACTCTGGGGGATGAGTCTTTTGTTTGGGGTTTTTCTCTTCTCACAGTCTAACCTAAAACTTGAACTTTAGTGGTTTAGGAGAAATTTCACTCTTTTCTCTTTTAACCATGTAGCTTACCTCTAAAAATTACAGTGCCATGCTAGTTGAGACGTGAAACCTTATTAAGAAAAAAAAGAAAAAAAAAAAAAGAGTTGAGAATTGGCCTACGAAATGGCTTTTCTTATCAACACCTATGTGTGTTTAAAAAACTCCATAAAAGCCCAAAGAAGTAAACAGAAAGCCCCATACAAGCCCAATTAAGTCACAAAAAAGCCCAAAAACACGTGGGAAAGAAAATTGGAAATTAACACCATAAATCTTTAGATATGTACAAAGAATTTTCGAGAGAGAGGAAATTAACCGGAAGGTGGAAAACTTCAAAGAAGAAATATTCAAATTAATATATGTATTAACAATAATAATAATAATAATAATAATGTTATTTTTGTACTCTCATACCAATTTGCGTGTCAATCAAGATTAATTTTTTTTTCCGGATAAATTTAAAACCGCACCTTTCATGTTAACACAGAGCAAGAATTTAATAAATTATGGAGTGCTGATCCAAGATTTAAACTGATGAAATAAAAAAAACAAAGCAAATTCCTTTTAATCACCGGACCGATCTCTTGAAGTTATATTACAACAGACTCAATCGCAAGGAGACGGATAAAATGAATTAAGAAATATTTTAACGCACAGCTCCTGGTTTATCTGTCCTCTAAAACAAATCCCAGAGTGGATAATTCACGCCATGCATGTTTTTTTAAACTAATCTCTATATTTTAGATACCACACGAAATAGGCTTCAAGTGACCCGTCGGAAAACAAGAAACCGATTCAAGCCTGCGTTGTTCTTTACTTGGAAGTTGTTCGGATAGAACGTTCGTACGTATAGCTGGTGTTTTTAGCCGGAATTCGCTCCTTCTTTTCTCTTCTTCTGTGTTGATGGCTTGTGGATCTGTGCTCAGGTGGCTAATGCTGCCAGACCTTTTCTTTTTCCTGAACAGTAGTGTCAATTCAAACGAAGGAGTCAAGGGGCACTTGTTATGTTGATTTTGTATATCCCTTCGGTGTTTATCATGAACACACTGTGATTTTACATTTCTTCAGCTGCTAGTAGTTGACCGTGTCGATTTTTGTGTTTTAACTATTAAATTATCCGGGAGCACACAGACTCGTAGACAGCCAGAGGATCGGGTGTCGGATCTTTTTTTGGCTCCCAGCTGCAACGTCTCTTGGTTGCTGTTTTATGGAGAGATCCATTGACTCTATTCCAGCAGATAAAATTGAATGCCACTCATGCTCAAAATTTGAGTCGTCCAAGAGAGGTAGACAGAGAGAACAAAAAATCGCACGCCATGGAGGATTACCCTTTCCTAGGTTGTGGCGATCATCTAGCATCCTAGTTTTGTTTTTACATAGTTATCTAATTTGAAGAGATATTATTACACCACCTTGATCCTTAAATAAACCAAGTCAATGGTCTGAATCAATATCTTCAAAGACTTGGTACAAAACTTGATAGGTGTCAAGAGAATAAGCCAAAGACTTTCGATTCAGATATTGTTAATAGATTCCAACACATAACCTGAATCATTATTCAAGCACTTGCATGATATTTTATGCGAGCCTTGAATTGGAATACTGTAATACCAATTACATTTCTTTCCATGTCATGAATGTTCCTTGAATTATCATGACAGGACATCTCAACTCTCTCACCTTTATTAGTTATATTATGGTCTGAATTAATGAAAGTTATTTTTGGAATGTTGTTGAAAACAATGGCAGGTTCATTCTTTTTATGTTTAAAAACATAAACTTTGATACCATTAATTTTAGAATTCTTCTTAATCGAATACGAAGCACATCCTTCGTAATTTTCTTTATCAGAAACCAATTATAAAACCACCTCCACAACATTCTTATTAACCGAGGTAAAATGAACTTCTTTGATATACTTAGATTCATCATAGACTAAGATTTTTTCATTAAAATTTTATCTTTTAGTATCATCTTTTTTTATATTATAGAATTTTGATGATTGATTCCAATCCATAATTGATATAGAACCATACAAAAAATTTAGCTTCAACATTATTTTTTTGTTGCTGAAATTTCTCTTGTATATCTTTATCAGGAAGCTGCCCCATCCGATCTTTATTACCGGAAGAACCATTTTTAGAAATATCAACTTTTATACCAGGATCTCGATATGGTATTTTATTACTTCTTATTTGATATCCAATGCACGCATGGTTGGATAATCTGAAAATATCATATTTTAAACTTGAATTCCACGTATGACAAGATATGCAAATTTCAGCTTAAAGTTAGCCCACATGCCAATACTAAACACCATAAAGAATTTATCTCATTTGCATTGTGAACCTAAACTCAAGTAGCCCAACACCAAAAAGACTATTAGAGGACACTCATGTGTCAAGCTCCCCTGGTTGAGAAAAACTCATCATGAACATCACTCAAACTTCATTGAATGATAAGTAACTCATATTAATCAGCACAAGTCACTTCATTTTCTTGATTTGATTTATTCAGTAAGTTTTTTTTTTGACAGGCATATCTTTCCCTATAATAGCAACAATTGTATGATTTGGACAATCATAAGCAATATATCCATACCCTTGATATTTAAAACACTATTTTGAATTCAAATTTGAGAAACGAGATGCTTTAGGACCAGCCCTGACTCTTCCCTTTTCAGAAGCCTTTAAAATGGAAGACTTTATTATTGTAGTGCTTTTCGAGAATGAATTAGTCCCCTGGTTAGAAGAGTTCTCCTTGGATGTTGATTTCTACCTAGTCTTTTTAATCTCTTTATGCTACTTTTCAACATTCAAAGCAAGTCTTCTAACATTATTGATTGTCTAATAAGGTTGCAACCAAATCACATTAGAAATTTCTTCTCTTAACCCACCTAAGTATTGGGCTATTATTTGCTCTTCATGCTCAATAATATTGCACTTAGCATGAGCAATTCAAATCTCATCATATACTCTTCATCGGTCAGTAAAGATTGCTTTAGGTTATGAAACTTGAGAAAAGTCTCTTGTCGATAGTGTTATGGCAAGCTCTTAAAATCCATTTTAATCTTCTTTCAAGACTTGATCTTACTTTTGCCCTCATGAGCCATTTACTTCTTAATATTCTCTTATTACGATGAATCATATTTTGTGAGTTTAAGAGTCACAAAACTTCACTTTTCTATTATTAGGATACCCTTTGAAATAAAAAAACCCTCTCAATAGTTTGAGTCAATAAATAAAATCACCGGGTTATATTTTTCCCTCGAGCTTAGACCATCCTAGCATCCAAAACTTAATGTTGCTCATATAGCCAATGGCTATAGTTAATCGTAATAATTTTTTTAACATGACAAAAGATAAAAAAAACCTTCCAACCTAACTTCTTATTTAGCTTGAGTTTATAGTTAAATTGGATGGGAGTAGCCTTGACTTGACACAGTCGACGTGGTGGTCCAAAGACAACTCGGTCGAGTGGTAAAAATATTTTAAGGATGAAATTGAAAAAAAATAATGAAATTAAAATAGAAATGGAAGGGAAAAAGAAATGAGGGGCTGAATTGAGGAGGGGAGGGGGTTTATTTTAAGCATCGAGGTAGTAATTGCTGCTGGTTGTGCAAGGAGCTACCGGATTAATTGGAACCATCTATATATGTTCATGTATTTAGTTTTCCTTGTTGCGTGCAGGCATGTGTTGCGGTGTCAAATCGCGTTCACACTATTAATATGTTAAAACTGTCAGCCTTTATGCAAAACAGCAATCGTTCTCAAATGTCGGGCGTCTGTTGCTCCGTTCGGCAAGGGCCAGAAAAATAAGCTACTCTACCCTTCGTCCTCTTCTTTTAATTTAACGTTGACGAAACTAACGAAGAAAACAAAATAAGAAAGACAACGCAAACTTGGAAAAAAGACCATATGCGTTATCCCCTTTATTTATTTTTTCATAATCGAATTCTAGAATGGATTTTTTTATAAAATGATTTGGGAATGAAAACACGAAACCCCACCTATATATCCTTCGAAAAAAGAGTTTAATGAGGGAAAAAAATCATGATAATCTTAAAAAAAAAATAGTCAACGAAAAGAAAAAGACACCAAAAATAATATTTAATTTAAAAAAAAATAATCTAAAATAATCTAAAAAAAAAAAATGATTTAAGCCAACTTAAGTTAGGATACCAAATATACAAGTCAGATCATGAGATCGAGATAAGTCAAAATAAAAAATAAAACAAATAAAATTTAATTTCAAACAAATCAAATATAGAAAAATAGAATATAAAAGAAGGTCAATATAAAAAAAGACCAAGAAAAATACCCAACAAACCAAGCAAGTTAACCAAACTCTACGACCTGAATCATGCAAATGAGATAACTAAATAGAAATCAAATTGGAAAAACATTTCAAAGATCATTTCTAAAACAACCTAATGCTCAAAAACTAAACGCAAACAATAATAAATTTTAAAAAAGCAACCCTGAAAAAAATTGAGCCAACTTAGGCCAACTCACCAAGCTCGCGTTCTAAATAATGGGACCAGAATAAATGTATAGAAAGGAAACCGAAGAAAATTATGAAACTCAATATAAAAAAAACTTAACCTTGAAGTATGGGAAAAAAGAAACTAAGTCCCAAATGATATAATATTGAAGGATGAAATTAATAGGATAAAAAATATCGATAAATAAAAAAAACTCGAGATAACACAAGTCATTGTAAAAATTAGAGTAAAATTCTACAGAAAGTAAATAAATAAAAATAACAGAACTCACTCTCAAATTGAATAAATCCTAAAGGATAAAACAGGAAAAAAAACAGCCTAAATAAAGGGGAAAAAATAAGTAAATCCGGGTGAACCTTCTAACTCTAGACTAATTTTTAAAACACGTAGCTTGTGAAATCTTAGAACTAGATCTTCAAGGATGAAATCAAGAAAAAAAAATACCAATTTAAAAAACTTATCAGAATAAAAAATAGCAATAAAAAAACGAGGTTTAAATTTGATAGAAAACAACTTAAGGATGATGAAATTGTAAATAAGAGTAAATTTAAAAATGATCCTATATAAAAGAAACAAAAATCAAAAGAATGAAACCAAATTTGAAAGGTTAAAAATTAAAGAGGGATGAAATTGAAAAAGAATTCTAATTCTAAAAACTATTCAAAATGAAATAAATAGTAATAAAAGAAACATGGACTAAATATGAAGATAAAATGAATTGAAGGGCTACTTTGAATTTTTTAAGGGCCAATATGAAAATGTGGCCGGTGCCAAACTAGAGGGCCATTTGCAACACGTGTCATCTCATCATGAAAGGGATGTTGAGATGATTCAAATGTTGTTATGGAAGACGATGTTTAGTGACTGGATGACCCTACACGTAACAACAAGTTTTCTTAATAATATTTATTATATGACCAAATATAATAATATCCCTAAGTAACCTTGATATTAACATAATAGAAACCATGGTAAAAGGACCAAAAAGCCCTTGTAATATAGTTTTTTTAATCTTTAAAGGCAATAAAGTAATTTTACTATTCTGAAAAAAAATAGAAAGGACTAAAATGCCCATGATTGAAAACTATTTTTTATTCTAGGGTTAAAATAGTAATTTCATAGTGCCAAAAAAATAAAATAATTAATCTAACTCTGCATAATTTGTAAAAGATAATTTTATCATGGTGAAAAGATCATCATATCTCGAATGCCTAGTTCAAAGGTTTTACAAGTCAAGATTAATTTTGTTGTTACAATAGTATAATGAGTAGTGTTTTGTATCTTGCTGCACAATGATTTCCTTTCTAGCTCTAGATTGTTTTGCTAATACTAGCTATTTGACCCGTATTACACTGCTAGTCTAATATTTTTGTCTACAAAAAAATTATACATGTAGGCTTTTTGAACGTGTTTTTGTACATAAAAAAATATAAGTGTAAATAAAAAAAAACTTATACATACACGTAGTCAAATAAAACGAGAACTATTTGCATTGAAAAAAAACATTAACAATAAATAAAGAGAAAAATAAAAAATCAAGAGACATATATAGATTAAGATATTTGGCGTATGGACTTTTGACCTAGTCATGTGTCATGACTTTTTTATATAAAAATTAAATTTTTAGTTAATCAAATGATAATAGAAATTGACACACGTAAAATTGATTGAATAAAATAAAAGGAAAAAAAATATTATGTAACATATATTAGAAATATTATCCAAAAATAAATATTTATATTTATATAAAATATATAAAAAATATAGATGAATTAGAGTAATCTCTTCAAAAATTAAATGCATTCAAAATAACTAAAAAATATATGTTATTTAAAAGAAGCTAACTAAATAAAATAAAAGAGAGAAGAGGTATTAATTTAAATATAAATTAAAAAATTATTTTGAAAAAACATATATAAAAAGACATCAATTAAAAATATAGAAAAAAAAAAGACCAAACACTATTGAGCCTGACAAGCTAGGCTAATGCGCTTAGCCTATTTAGTAAGGGTCTTAATTTTCCTTGAAAATCAGGGCTGAAGCTTTTTTTGACCCAAAAACTTATTTTCAACTCATTTTGACCCAAAACATTTAAAAAACACCCTAAACACCTTGATAAAACTCATCCATGACCTAAAAAAAGCCCAGAAGACCATCTTAAAATTGAAAATCAACTTGAAATTAAAAATCTTCCGAGCTCAGACATGTTTGGTAGGCTTTTCCGAAGGAAAAAAAACATCTAAGTTGAACTCCCCTCATTAAATGAAACCAATTGAGACAAAGATCGATCATTTTGATGGGCGATATCAACGATATTTATTTCTCTCTAATGTCAGGATCCAATTACCTTTTATTTTATTTTTTAAACTAGAGACTAACAAAATTAAAGAAATAAAGTTTTAAATCAAAATTGATATTTGCTGAAACTTCAAAAATTAGAGGGTATTAATTGTTATATTTAATAAAGAATTAGGACTAAGATGAGTATTTTACAATTTTTTTTTAAAATACCAAAAGTGTTTGATTTTAATCATTAGTTTTTCAATTTTATAATTCCTCAGTAATTTTAGCTAAATTAGCTTAGAATTAGGTCTTCAAACAGGAAAAAAAAAAGGTAGGAGAAAAAAAAACTCATTGGACAATGAATCCACAGTGCCCATAACTGTAAATCTACAGTGTTAGAGAAACAAAACTACAAACGTGAAAATGGGGAATTCAGGTCACGTGTGAGAAGCTGTTGTGGGGCCCACAAAAAAAAACAAAACAAAAAAAAAAGACATCAATCAGTTGAGGCCATCTTTCTTTCTCCTCTTCCCCTTCGGTTGGCGCACTATCCGTGTGGACGCGCACGCGGTTAGAAGCGACATCCTCACTGGAACATTCCTCATGTTCCTAGGTCGCTCCAAAATACCTCTCTCCAGTCTCCACATAGATCATATAAATTAATTAATGATGTATCAATCCTCGGTTCAATTATTTTCTTCAGTAATTACCATATCTTTTATTAATCACCGCTTATGCCTTTAAATCAACCTTCAAGCACTGAGGTTAATTTTTAATTAATTTGAGTTTTAAATAAACCATTCAAATTCATAAGAATATTCCTCTTTTCTTTTCTTTTTTTAAGAAAAAGAAAGCTCTTTCCACGTTTCATTGTATAATCCGAAGCTAAAGATAAGATCACATGATCCAGACACAGTGGCTGCCCAGGTTAATAAAGCCAACTCCGCGTATGATGATGAATTCAATTTTGAGTGTCATCAACGATGAGGAATAAATAATATATATATTAAAAATAATATATGCTACAACATATATATATATATATATATATATATATATATATATATATATATATTAAATGGTACAACATAAATAGATTTAAAATACAAGAGGGGCAACCATCTAGGTTGTGGCCCAGTGATAAGAACTTGGGATCAAGAGGTTTGCTCTCTCTGTGGTCTCAGGTTCGAGCCTTGTGGTTGCTCATATGATAGCCACTGGAAGATTACATGGTTGTTAACTTCAGAGCCCGTGGGATTAGTCGAGGTACGTTTAAGCTGGTCCGGACATTCATATTAAACTAAAAAACTAAAAAAAAAAAAGAAACAAGAGGGGCGGATTTAGTTGAACCACAAACGAAATGTTTAGATTTGACCACTGATCATAGGACTCGCTATCCTGATTTATTTATTAGATTTATTCCTTGCCATTATAAACAATCCAACTCATCCTCGGTTGTCTAGTAAACGTAAAAAAATCACCAACCAACCATTACTAAGAATCCAAGGCTTGGAAGTTGGAAGGAAATAATATTTAATAAGAGATTTTATATTGGCAGCTAGTGAATATCTAATAAAAAAAGAATATTTAATAAAAAATCACAATCCAACCATTCATACCATTCATCTGGGACAAAATAGAAAGAATTTTTTTTAAAACAAAAATAAATACAACTAGGAAAGAAAAATTTTAAATGAAGATATTCGTATTATTTTAACGAGTCATGAATTTGATCTTTTCTTTTCTCTTTATATCTATTTTTTTGAAAAAAATAAATCTAAAAAATAATTAATAAAATATTACTAATTACATATAAAATTTTCTCAAAATGGGTGCACGCTGCATTCTCAGAAAAAGAAAGGAAAAAATAAAACATAAAAGGAAAGGGGAAACTCACTTTTAAGCCGTTGGTTTACCAGGACGGCACAAAACACTTTGGAGGGGAGGAGTGCATGGCCCAACACATTAGAATGTCATCATAAAAAGGGGGAAATGCACATGGCTAAGGGGAGCAAAGTCCACTTTTTTTTTAGTTCGTTGGTCAATTATGATCAAACAACATATATATATATATATATATATATATATATATATATATATATATATATATATATATATATATAAAAGCTTGGATTAAAATTACATGACCTCCATCAAGTTTTATCAGAGGAAAAGGTGGAGATCATATGACCTCCGTCGTTACTTTCTTTGATAGATAGCGTCTATGAATCTTGATTTGTTATCTTAGAGAAATACCAACATGGAATACACGCATAGCTTCAATTCACTTAACTTGTGAAACTAAAATTTTGCACATTGTATGGCGCATATGAGCGTAATCATTGCACATATATAAAATTAAAGAATTCAAAACTTCCAAGTTTCTTTGGATATTTTTTTTAAAATTTTTTTATTTAAAGGGAATAGGTTTTTTAGTTTATTTTTTATATTTAGCGTATAAAGTGTTGTAGGTAGTGTTTGATATTGGGATAATGATTGTTTTTTAAAGTATTTTTCACTTGAAAATTCATCAAAGTATTTTTTTTAATTATTTTGATATCAGCATATCAAAACAATCTAAAAATATTAAAAAATTAACTTACTTTTTTTTTTTTGTAAGAAACATTGTTTGAGTTGCATTGTCAAATAACACCGTGATAGCTTTTTAACAAGTAAAATTAATAAAAACTGAGTATTTTAGATGTTTCTTTTATAATTATTATAATGCTCTTGGATTTTAGGGTTTTGACGTGTAATAAACCTTGTTATCCTTCAATCCGTTTGTGTTATTATTTTTTTTATTTTTTACTTTTTATATTTAAATTATTTAAATTATCAATAATTCTTTTTAAATACATCATATCATATCAATGAGTAATGTATTATTGCAATATTTTAAATAAAAAACTTAAACTAACATAAGAATAACCTTCTCTTCTAATAAAAATATTGGTTTGTCTCGTAAGTTTTTTGTTTTTTTTTATAATAAAAAAGAAAAAAACAAATCAAAGAGGTCTGATCTGATGGAGAGGAATGCAAATTAGCAACACGCACTAGCAAAACCTACCCCAAAGCACCGCGTAGAATGCGGCTTGACATCCTGAAAAAACAAAGTACCGAAAATAGCCCCAGTATAAATGGTCGGATTTTAGATTCTTGGTTACGAGTAAAAGCCGTGTTTCCTTATTCTCTTCACTGAACTTATTACCATACCCACATGTCTCGCATTCACATCCTTGCCTTTAATATCTATCAAAAAAAAAAAAAACATTATTGTTACTAAGCGTTGAAACTGTAAATTCACAAAATAATACAAAAATCATTTTAAAAAATAAAAAATATTACCACTACCATAAAACACTTGCTTGTACCTCTCTAGAGAAATCACAAACAGGGGACTCGGTCTTTTTAGTTGGAGTTTTCCACAAAAGGTTTTTTTTTTTTTAATAAAATAGAAATGTTATTGGTGTCAGTATTGATATGATATGATGGGTTTCAAGAAATAATATTGGTGGCTTGAGGTTCTGAATTGGACTTGGTCCCTCTGTTTTTTGTTTTTTTTTTTTTTCCTGTTGTATGAATAGGCACGCTTTGTAAGAAACTCTCTCTTCCAGTTTTGTTTGCTTCATTTCTCAACTACTCTCTTGAGACTTTATGTTTATGTGAAAATTTCAAAGACAGGATTTTTTTATTTATTTCGTCAATTGTTATCTGTGGTCATATAAACGAGTTCTGCTTTCAGTTTTTTTTTTTCTTTAACCCATGTTTCCTGTCTTAAAAAGAGGAAATAAAGAGAGAGAGATTGGACTTTTTTTTTTTTTTTCTAAAGAAGAGGATTGATTTTGGGCTGTTTTTGCTCATATAACCACTTTGATTTCAGGGTCTGTTCAGTTCAATATTGTCTGCTAAACATTACACAGTCAACAACATGGCTGCTGATCCATACCAACTAAGAAGAGCGCCCACAATTCACCACTATAGTAACTCAAGGGAGGATCTTGATAGTGAAATCGGTAGTGTAGAATTTGCTACATATACAGTCCAGATACCGCCCACACCTGATAATCAGCCAATGGAAACCCCTGTAGAGAATGAAAAGAAGCTGGAGAGGAGTTGCACGTCGAATTCTATGTTTACTGGTGGGCATAATTGCGCTACGCGTGCGCATTTGAAAGAGAAGATGACCGAGTTCCAAACAAGCCATCCTCAAATAGCAAGCGCAAAAGGGTCGTATTGTGCGATGTCGGGTTGTGATGCTCAGGTCATCACTGATGATTTAGCGCCTTGTGAATGTGAATACAAAATTTGTAGGGATTGTTATAAGGATGCCTTAGCTACTGGTGATGGGATATGCCCTGGTTGTAAAGAGCCTTATAGGAGTCACGATGTGCCTGAGTTGAACAGGAGGTCATCTTTCGCCGAATCGAAGAGCCAGAGTGATGAGTTTGATTATACCCAATTTTTGTTTGAGTCAAAGACGAATTATGGGTATGGAAATGCTGTGTGGCCAACAGATGGTGTGAATGACAATGATGAGGGGAGTAGTGGTGTCCCTAAAACATTTGTTGAGAAACAATGGAAAATGCTTACCCGTGAAGTGAAAATATCTACTGCAGTTATTGCTCCATATCGGTAAGAATACCAATTTTCCTCTCGTGTTCTCTTTTAGTTACCCTGAGTTGTGAGTTTTCCTTGTGTCCTGTCGTTGCTTATCTGGAGTGGTGAATAAATAATACAGAGATTCAGGAATAGGGTTTTTAATCCATTCTTGTAACATAAATTTACCGGTTGTGTTTTCAAGTCATGAGTCGTTTCTAGCATAAAACAATCTGTGCACCATTGCAATGTATTGGGTGGTAGGTTATAGCAAAGTTAAACAGAGAGTTACAGAACAGTAAGAGATGTCCTTATAATCAGTCCGGGACATTGAAGTTTCTGAACATTTTACCAATTTCTATGAATTGTAAGGTTCGTATATTTCCTTCGGATAGGGATAATTTAGCTCAATCTGCGTTGGTGTGCATATGGACCATATAACCTCTGGACTTTAAATCGCTATATAATTTCATAGGCTTTGGGAGCACTTTGCATTACTGCTTTGGCTTCTGTTCCATCCTTGATCCCCAATATATACTACAGCTACCATATTTTCAGCAAATTTTAAAGTTTTCTGCTTTTTGGTCATGTTTTTTAGTTTTGTTTGGTTATCATTACATGACATGATTATTCTGAGTTTCTGTTTTCTTATTCCTGGGAGCTTTTGCTTTTCACAGCATTTACGCGCAATAGGAATTTGATTTTATAATTCATGCGTTCTGCTGAACTATTGTTGCAGGATTCTAATCCTTGTCCGAATGATTGTTCTTGGATTTTTCCTGTATTGGAGGGTCTCAAATCCTAATGAAGAAGCAATGTGGTTGTGGGGCATGTCTCTGGTTTGTGAAATCTGGTTTGCTTTTTCTTGGCTACTGGACCAGCTCCCAAAGCTCTGTCCAGTTAACCGTGTTGCTGACCTTGATGTTCTGAAGGAGAAGTTCGAAACTCCTAGTCCAGGTAATCCTACAGGAAAATCTGATCTTCCTGGCATAGATATCTTTGTTTCTACTGCAGACCCAGAGAAAGAACCACCCCTTGTTACTGCAAACACCATTCTGTCTATTCTCGCTGCTGACTACCCAGTTGAGAAGCTCTCGTGTTATGTTTCTGATGATGGAGGATCTCTGCTGACTTTTGAAGCCATGGCAGAGGGTGCTAGTTTTGCCAACTTGTGGGTTCCATTTTGTAGGAAGCATGAAATTGAACCCAGAAACCCAGAATCTTATTTCAATCTGAAGAGAGATCCTTATAAGACAAAGGTCCTCCCAGATTTTGTTAGAGATCGAAGGCGGGTAAAACGCGAGTATGATGAGTTCAAGGTTCGAATTAATGGCCTTTCTGATTCAATTCGCCGACGTTCTGATGCTTATAATAGTCAAGAGGAGCTTAAGGCAATGAAGAGATGGAAAGAGAAAGGTGATGATGAACCAGTGGATAGATTGAAGATCCCAAAAGCTACTTGGATGGCTGATGGAACCCATTGGCCTGGCACCTGGACAGTTCCAGCACCTGAGAACACTAGGGGTGATCATGCCAGCATCATACAGGTAAGATTACTAGTTCTAAAACTTACATTTTATTACAGGAACTCTTCTTTTTTGTTATCTAATATAACAGAAAAAAGCATCTATTAATTTCTCATCACATCTTGCTTGCTATATGGAGTGTTATTTTCCTTGATTAAGAGGCAAAACGTTTAGGCATAGTGTTACTAGAGTTCCGTGGCAAATGCATTAATTGCCCAGCAGGGTACTTAGTAACTTCTATTGAAATTTATTCAAGTGTTCTATATGTAGTGAGATTGATGTGTTGAATAACAGGCTGAAAAATCAACTGCAGGTAATGTTGCAGCCTCCTATTGAGGAACCACTAAAAGGAACAGCTGGTGATAGCAATTCGATGAACCTATCTGAAGTGGACATTCGCCTTCCTGTATTGGTTTATATTTCTCGCGAAAAGCGACCTGGTTATGATCACAACAAGAAGGCCGGAGCAATGAATGCACTGGTTCGAGCTTCTGCTGTTACGTCTAATGGACCGTTCATTCTTAACCTTGACTGTGACCACTACATATACAACTCCCAGGCATTGAGAGAAGGCATGTGCTTCATGATGGACCAGGGTGGGGAAGGCATTTGTTATGTTCAGTTTCCTCAGAGGTTTGAAGGAATTGATCCTTCTGATCGCTATGCCAATCACAACTCTGTTTTCTTTGATGTCAACATGCGAGCCCTTGATGGGATACAAGGTCCAGTATACGTTGGAACAGGATGCCTCTTTCGTCGGACTGCCCTCTATAACTTTGATCCTCCACGGTATGAGGATCATGGCAGTTGCTGCAGCTGCTTCTTTGGTCGTCACAAGAAGGCTGCCATTGCTTCTGCCCCAGAAAATGGCCATTCTCATGAAGCGGAAGACACAGACAATCAGGAAACGAACCTTGCACTTATTCCTAGAAAATTTGGAAATTCAAGTTTGTTTCTTGATTCTGTACAGGTGGCAGCATTTCAAGGTCTGCCCCTCGCTGATAATTCATATATTAAATATGGACGACCTCCTGGTGCTCTAACTCTTCCAAGGGAGCCCCTGCATCTAGCCACAATTGCAGAGGCAGTGAATGTCATCTCTTGCTGGTATGAAGACAAGACTGAATGGGGCCAATCTGTTGGATGGATTTACGGGTCTGTAACTGAGGATGTGGTCACTGGGTATAGGATGCATGAACGGGGATGGAGATCAGTTTATTGTGTGACTAAAAGGGATGCATTCCGTGGGACTGCCCCTATTAATCTTACTGATAGACTTCATCAGGTTCTCCGGTGGGCAACTGGCTCTGTTGAGATATTCTTTTCTCGCAACAATGCCCTTCTGGGTGGTCATAGGTTGAAGCTGCTGCAGAGAATTGCTTACCTCAATGTTGGAATTTACCCTTTCACTTCTTTGTTCCTTATTGTTTACTGCTTCCTTCCCGCACTTGCACTCTTGTCCAATCAGTTTATAGTTGCGTCTCTAACTGTCACATTCCTAGTATACCTCTTGATCATCAGCTTGACCCTTTGTATTCTTGCTGTGCTTGAGATCAAGTGGGCTGGAATTACACTGGAAGAGTGGTGGAGGAACGAGCAGTTCTGGTTAATCGGAGGCACAAGTGCTCATCTTGTTGCCGTGCTCCAGGGGCTACTGAAGGTGATTGCAGGAATTGAGATTTCATTCACACTAACATCTAAATCAGGTGGAGATGATGTTGATGATGAGTTTTCTGATCTCTATGTATTCAAATGGACATCTCTTATGATACCACCTTGCACTATCATTATGGTCAACCTTATTGCAATTGGAGTCGGAGTTTCCCGAACTATATACAGTGACGCACCTCAGTGGAGCAATTTACTTGGAGGTGTGTTCTTCAGCTTTTGGGTCCTGGCTCATCTCTACCCCTTTGCAAAAGGGCTTATGGGAAGACGTGGAAAGACACCCACCATCATATATGTTTGGTCGGGGCTCCTTTCTATATGTATTTCACTACTCTGGGTTGCTATTGACCCTCCATCAGGAAATACTCAAATAGGGGGACTATTCCAACTCCCATGAGTTTCGTGTTTCTGCTATCTCTAGGTGTGAGCTGCATCCAGGCTTCATCATGTATTTTTTTTCCTGATCTTTAACATAGATTTGATATTCATACAGGGCATGGGTTATATAGTAATACATTCAATTCTTTACAGATTTTCAGGTGTAACTTCAGAAACTAATGTGATTAACATCTTACCCTTTTTACGATTTAAAGTTTGCACTCTTTACCTTTTCTCCTTCTTTCCTTTTAGAATTGATCATAGGTAGACATGCAGTGCAAGGTTTTCTCTACATCTTTGAATTTTAGTTTTTCTTCCACTGTTTGATTGAAAATCTTTGAGAATGTTATAGAACAAATCCCCTGTTTCCTCCAAATATTAGTTGGTTTATGCTTAGTAGATTTTAATGTAATGAAAAGGGACGGTTATCATTCTTTCCTCGTTTCCATTATAATGTACGCATTTCACCACATTCTGCCATGCATATTATCAACATAGTTACTGTTATAATTTTTTCCTTTTACTGCAAACTTGCATCTTATCAGCGAACTGGTCGCAGCTGACAGTTTTAGTGCCGGGCTTTAAAATCTAAACAGGGCTTAAGCTCCTCGTTCGTGATTTCATTATTAAGGTTTGAGAATAGAAATGTTCCTTGTTCAAGACCTTTTGCCGGCGGCCCCCGATGGTTCCTAGTGCCGCTCAGGTCAATCAGTTAAAGGGAAACAGCTGGAAATACATCTAGATACATAAGGTTGCTTGTGACGCCTATGATCGATGACCTATTCATTCGGCTTATTAGAGTCGGTTGATTGTCAAAGTCAGAAACATCTTCCAGAGTTGGTAATTGTTGAATGTATATCAGCCAAATCAACCTGTCTCCAACCTCCTTCGGCTTATTAATGTTTTTGTGCTCAACTGCTCTCACTGATTCAAAGGCATGGCGATTCTGCAGTAAGAGTTACGAATAAAATCCTCTGTCTTTCTCACCTGCCCATCAATATGAGTCTCTTTCCATTTTTTTTTTTATTAATATGGGTATCCAGATCAATCTTTTTCTATTTTTAATTTCATTTTACCTTGTAAAAACGCTATGTCATTTCATGCTTGTTTATGTGCTCGCGGTGCATTTTTTATAATTTAATTAATTTAATTGAAGTCAAATATGTCACATGAACTAATAATAATTAGTACATAATTTATTTTATTTTTCTCAATAATGTGATTCTATATTGAACATAAAAACAACGCACAGAATGACTTTTGGTCAATGGTCATGACTACATATTACGAGACCAGTCATAAAAATTGGCAGGCAGCTGTTATAATGCAGAACATCCTCTTACCATCAAAAGCTAGCATTCTCTTAACGTAACCATATTGGAATTTTTATATTGAAAATATGTTAAAGTAATATTTTAAAAAATATTATTAACATCAATATATTAAATAATTTAAAAATAATAAAAAATATTTTTTAATTAAAAAAATTATCTTTTTTAAAATACAATTTCAATCGCATTTCTAAGTACTACGTACCAATCCTTACCTGCATTGGAAATGTTAAATATACAATACTAACATTTTGATATTTAATTACAATCTCCTTTTATATATTGCACACATGATAGTGTGGTGCAAGTCTTTGATCATTATGGCTAGCTATTTGAATATAATTCATGTTATGGTACTGGATTGTTAATTATTCTAGCAACCAAGCGTCTCAATAGACAAGTTCGTATGCTAAACGAGATGAACTAACAAATAATCCAAACCATGCATGCAGCTGCAATATAATCACCAAATTGGATTATTCGATCAATCCTTCTTTCTCTCTATATATAAACAAAGATTTAAAAAAAAATTACAAAATGGAAGCCAAACCCCATACGATATACTAATTTACAAATCAATGAAATGGTATCACACATCCGGATCATATTCTATACTAGAAACTTGAACTCGACCTCGCCGCCTTGAGCGGCGTTTGCGGCCTTGATGGCTGCCACCGAATCTCAATCTACCAGTGTCCCTGAACCTGTCCTTCTCTGTTGGAATCACAACACATTCTGGTGGTGGCACGGGATACCTTAATGAATCATAGCAGTAAGAATAATACATGTAACGCTGGCGAAATTTACGCATAGCTGACCGTTGTCTCCTTGTTATGGTGGCATAATCGGCACTCTCAAGCCTGGAATAACTCTCATAGCAATCCACAGAAGGAAATTCCTCGATGGGGTCAGAAGGGCATCCCTCTAGGACAAAGTCCTTAAATTCGGACACAAATGGTGCATACTTATAATTGACCTTGTATTTGCCACCAGAAGTTGCCCAATTTGACGCATCCCATATTGTAGCATACAGGGACATTGGTTTTGATGGGTACTCGCCGCCCATTTCTTCACTGCGAATCACCTCTCGGATGGGAACATCATCGATGTAGAATCTGAAAACCCACCACCATAAATGGCACCTTTTATTGTCAGTCAAAAGTGGGGGAAATCTTGGTGCATGTGAGTTGTGGGAGAATATTAGCAGGAATCAAGAAAAGGATCAAATCAATAGCAGTAGCTACAAAACTCAATTAATTAATTTACTAGTTTTTGTAAAATGGTGGTAAGTGGTTGATGATAATTATTTATATCCAGTAGGTAGAATTATTACAAAAATAAAAATAAAAATAGCGGTCAATCTTGCATATGGAAATCAAGGAGCTGATAAGTTGGTGGCCTAAGAAATATTACTATCCATGTTACATATTTAATATTGTGCTCACTTCATTAATTTAAAGTTTTGCGAATTCAATCCGAGTACAACTAGAATTTTCCGGCGTAACATTTACTTCAGAAGGCACCTCCTGCTAAAGGAAAAATCACTCCTAAAAAGTCAATCCAAGAACACAATTTAAAGTTGGAAAGACAGTAGTGTTGATGAAAAACAATAAATTAGGTTGCATCCCTCTCCAAAACCAACCAGGATCACAAGCAACCTAAAACTGTTGTCTCGTTAATAAGTCGACGTTTGTCCACTGGTAATTTAATATTAACATCCCAATTTCCTCACGCAATTGCCAACTTCTCTTCCTTTATTACACCTGTGTCCCTCCCCCCCTCTCTTGATAGGTCAAACAACAACCGAAAACAAAAGCTTTGCATGACATAAAATACGACATTGACGTGTATGTGCAAAAACACACATCATGTTTAAAAAAACAACTTGAATAGCCAGCGAAGAGCCAAGAGGTGGGTATAAAGTTGGAGGGAGAAGACAACTCACATGGTGTTCTTTGCCGTCCATAGAATGCTATACCTATGGAACTGTTTGGAAGGGTCAAACCATAATCGATATCTTTCTTCTCTGCCACGACTCGTGCTTCCATTACCATACAAGTTTGTTTGGAACCTCCATGGCTTCCCTTCAGTGTTTCCTAGGAATTCAAAGTCCAATTCATCATGGGTCTTCTCGAACACGTCCCCGTTTGATGTCTGCGCCCGCGTTGAAAAAACACAACATTCATCATGATTGATAATTATATACTGACCATGATAATCATATATTTATTAATTTGACATTAAATATTTTTTTAACAAAACTGTTCGGTAGCATATATATAATCTTCATTATGAAGATAAGATTTAAGGATTCTCAATCAAACAACTGAATTTCTCACGGAAAATTTAAGATAACAAAGAGAGTATTAAATCTTCCAAAAGCTAATGAGAAAAGTTAAGTGATCATAAATAGAGCCTTAAAAGATGCAATTAATTGCCGAAAAGAAGCGTGAGATGACTTAGCGAATTCAAATTAGAATTGAATTGATCCTTTACATGAAGCCAGAAAAAATAAATTCAAAGGTCTTACCAAACTAAAAAGCTTAAAGAAAATTCTTCGAAAAGAAAAGGAACGGATTAAAAAAAAAAGAGAGAACAATTTTCCTATTTCTCGAAAGGAATATATGATTACTTGTCACTTACATAGAAGGCAACGCAGAGACCGGCAGTGTAGTCGCCTGGTAACTTGATGTTGGCACTAAAGAATCCATATTTATACATCTTGGATGAAATAAAACCCGCACCTGAAATTCCCCGAAATTAACGATCGATCAACGAAATTATATATATATATATATTAGCATTAGTTATACATGCAGGTTTTGCTTACAGCTTTTTTAATAAAAATACAAGATGCGAATACCTGTGAAGCGATCAAGGAGGAGGCGGGCGGTTCTACCATCAGGAGAACGAACAAGGTTGCCGTCGCCAAAGAGGGGGCTGTAACCTTCATCAAAGGAGATGGTGGAGAGATTGAAAGCTGCGCTGGCAATTATACAAGGAAAGGAGAAAAGGAAGAGAAGGAGATAGAAAGGTTTCGAGAGAGACCAACAGCATAAGCAATCCATTTTGTTCTTTACCATAAATTTATTTTAGAATTTATTGTTTTTCTCTCTCTCGTTAATCCTCCTTTGCTTTCTCTGCAAGTGTATATATACAAAGCCACATGAATCGGAATGAGGAGAAGGAGAAGGGATAGGGAGATCAGGAGGAGAGGAGGATGGTCTTAATAAGGGTTGGATAAGTCTGCGGTCGTTTTGAATTGTGCTATTGTACAAGAATGCCCTTTGAATGTTTCGATTTGACGTTATTGCCACTTTGCAATGGATATGAGGGGGTGGTGGTGGTTGCAATTTGTAGTTACTTGTTCTAGCCTGTTGTCTTCGTTGGCTTCCGAATTAATGATTGTGGAGAAGTATATTTTTAAGCAGTTGCATAACCTAACTAGAAATATGGTTAGCTTGTGGTGCAAGTCAAAGAGTGAGGCGACAACTAAGCTGGATGGTGAGGGCGTGGGGCTCACAGATTCCATGCACAGAGGTTCACAGTTTAGGTAGCATGCAAAAATAGATAAAATACGCAACGCTTATTCATTATGAGCATGCAAGAGGCCAGCCTTTGTTGTTCTTTAGAGTTAAGACGACGACCTTCTTATCAGTATATATAAAGTAGATTTGGTATCGTCTTAGGCAGGCTCGCTAGCTAGCTGTGAACTTAACCACTCCATTTTCTTTTCTTTTCTTTTTTCTGGTTCAACTACCTTTTTTTTAAATAAAAAATAAAACATATGGCTAGCTGCCCTTTTGTTACGGTTCCTTTTATTTATTTATTTATTTATTTATATGATCTCTTCTCCTTGGAAAAATCATTAGGTTTGTTAAAAAAATTAAAAACTATAGAACAATTTTTCACCTAATGACACAATGGTGTAGTGCGTAGTTAATTAGGTGATTATCCGGGCCGGCCAGGTTCAAAACTTTGCTTCTTTATCACTGGATTTGTTTTCCTTTTTATTTTATTAATCTTCTCTATTACATGAATCGCTAGAGCTCTTAAAATGATAAATCAATTATGCTCACAAAAACATTAAAAAAAAAAAAAACAGCCTCAATTTCCATCCTCAAGATGTCAATCCTTTCCTGTCATCCTCATTTTAACTCTCTATTCTCAAAAACCATAATCTAACTAATGTCTTTGATGCCACATCTGTTTCTTTTTCTTCTTTCTTTAACGTGAGTGTCCGGACCAGTTTGTGCGTACCTCAACTAATCCCACGGCCCCTGAAATTAACGATCATATAAGTTTCTAGTGATCATCATACATATTTATCTATTTTTTTATGATATTAATGCTTTTTTGTTTTTATGTTATGAAAAACTTAGAAATTTCCCAAAATTAGGTAATTATTCGAATTCAAAAGTGTTTGATAATAAGAAATTCAAGAATAATACTTGATGTAAATATTCGTGGTATCATTGTGATCTTCATTTCTATAGGATTAGGCAGAGAGAGGATAAGAAAATACTATAATTGTTGCTGTTGTTACCAGCTGGAACTTCGGCGAATTGTACAATAACTTACGAGGTTTCTGTAAATCTAGAGGCAACAGGAGGGCAGTATGGTCAAAGGGTAGAGTGAGGGAGGCGTGTGCAAGTGGTTTCTGTATTTTTGATAGGAGTTGAAGGGCCTTATTGGAATATACGAGTAACGGCATAAAGAGAAAGAAAGCCTCCAGGAGATGGACAAACCGCGTCCGATACTAACGGCGGCGTTTATAGGAAGTGCCACGTTGTTATTACGACCGCACTTTGTCGTTGTTTTTTGTTGTAGTAGAAAAATCACTTGGATTCCTGTCAAATTTTTATCAACTCCGTTAATATTACTAAATTATCCGTAAATACATTGACCAGACCCTTCTCCTTATTCGTTTTCTCTTTAAAATTAAACCACTCATCCTAATTAATTGGACTCTCTCTCTCTCTCTCTCTCTCTCTCTCTCTCTCTCTCTCTTCTCTCTGTTCCTTTTTTTTAATTATTTTTTTAAAGATGAATCGTTGCCAACCCTTCAAATACCATGAGTATGATTTTTTATTTTATTTTTATTTTCATTTATATACAATTCGTCATTTACGTATTTAGATACATGTCAACAAATGCCTTTATCTATTTTTTTTTCAGTTTTTATTATTTTTATGCAAATGACTCACCACTAAAAAATTGAAAAACATAGACGGAATATACTATTAAAATTTTTAGATTTGCCGACATAATTTTTTATTAGTATTTATACTCGCAGTCTATCGGCAAGAAACTTGCCAACGTGATTACAAACAAAAATAATCCATCGGAAAAATTCTCGTCAGTGATTTGTGGTCTGTCGGTTAATCCGTCAATAATAATTTTACAGATGGATTTGCTGACGAACAAAGAACGCAAAAAAACCTATTCTCAATTCATTCTGCCGGTACTTCTATCGTTGAATATAACATATCACTAACAGAGAAAATCATATGTCATTTCATTGGTGATTTTTTTTCGTTCGTCGGTATGTCTGTCAGTTAATTTGACATATAATCGCCAAATAAACCATCTTTTATTATATTAGTGTGTAAATAGTGGCAATAACATTTTCAGTAATTTGTTTCCAACTCTTTAGAATATACCGACGAACTATGTATGTCGGTTACCTCATCAATAATAATTTAAAAATATATATTAAACAAAAACATAAAATAATTTTAAAAAATAAATTAATACAAAAATTCAAATATTTATTATAAATTTAAACATTTATAAGTTCAAATACAATTAATCTAGAATAAAGGCGTTGAAGGAGGAGAAGGAGGGGGTCTTCTCCTAAATCATGAGGCAAATAAAAGGGAGCACATACATCACTCATATGTGATCTCATCTCAAATAACAATTGGCGGAGTTCGGCCATCTAGACACCGAGTCATTCATAATCAGCACCAAGATGGGTCGTCCGATCTTTAACTTGCTGGTTCAAAATCGCCTTGAACTTCGAAGTTTGAGTGCTCGGAATCGATTGTGAGCATCCAACGGTTGAAACACCGTAGGTCATTTGTAAGAACTCAATCGTAGGGTTAGAGAGACCATACCCTTAAGTTCTATCGAGTCCACCATACGATCCTCCAACTGCAAATCTGGATCGAGATTCAAATGGATCGAAGGATCATCACCGTATCTCTCTTTCAACCTAGTGTTATTTGTATCATGGAAAAAAAAATTGAAAATTAAAAAAATAATAATGATAACTTAAGAAAACAATGGTTGAAAACAACATACTACAAAGTCTTAATAATTCTTTGTAGCTAATTTAGTCGGAAACTACTGCATAATATTTTTTGTTGGCGCTTTTGTTGTTATTTGTCAATTTTCTGGTAATGACTTGATAATATATTATTGTTTTTCCTTGTTAATTTGTACTATTCATAATATTTTTTTGGATAGCTTATGCTAATTTCTTGACTTAAGTTTTGTCTCAGGTTGAATTGATTTTTTATGTAAAAAAAAAAAAAGTGCGTCAATGTATTTGTGAAGTGCATGTAGTAAACTTGACAAAGGCTAATATTATCAAAATTCTATTTTTTTTTGTTTTTAATCAACTTAAATCATATGGATATTGAACTAATATAACCCGGTTGGTGTGGTAAGTCCAACCAAGACTCGTCTGACCCTTTTATTTTTATATATATAAATATTAACACAATGACATTATAAGTATATTAAACCAGGAACTAATAAAAAATTAAAAAAAAATTATATCAAAATTAAATTGCAAAAACATTGAGGGACCTAATGGGTATTATTTGAAAAGGTTGAGGACTAAATTGAACTTTTAACGTTAAATATGAACCCACCACCTATTTTTTATGTCTTTTTCATATTGATCCTTCTTCTTTCAATCTTGTCATTGGTCAATAATTTGAATCAATTGTCATTTAATTTGGCTAAAAAAAGATAATATCGTGAGAAAATAAAGTTGAGGGCCGAAATAAAAAAAAAAATGATGAACAATAAATCCATAGTGAAATGGTAAACAGTATTTAATATATAGTAAAATCCCCCCACCTTTGAAGAAAAGTACTGCTATATAGGCTATAGCATCATAAAAGTGGAAACTGGAAAGTTATAAACATCATAGCTACCTAACTTCTTTGGAAAAAAAAAAAAGATGTATATGTTCAATGTAATAAATTAAATGGAGATGCGGGGTATCGATCCCCGTACCTCTCGCATGCTAAGCGAGCGCTCTACCATCTGAGCTACATCCCCACTGACGCTCAGTTTCTTCTTTAATAAATATTATATAATTATTTCATTCACAAATTTATAAAACACACTAGCGACTACTATAACGAAGAGAAATGCAGGTCTTGCTAAGACGATAGCAATGCCAGACGAACTCACTTTGAGGCAATCCGGTATTAATTAAAATTCAGGAAATGATTATTTAAACACCCTTCTTCACTTGATTATTATTATTTGGAGATTCTCTGCCTTCTTTTAATGTAACAACCGTGAAATTGATGTATGATTGATAGAGCAAAAGTATACAAGTATAAACGGTGATGCTTCTGATGAGGGCATACAGGTCAAAAGGTTGATCCAAGAAATCAACAGAAGATAAGGTCAGTCGTTCTGTCACAACTCACTAGACAATGAAAGAAGCCAGATAAAATAATGGCCTTGCTAAGTCAAAATCTCCGCAAAGCATGATAATTATTTAGAGATTTTAACAATCTTGAAGTTCCTGGAGAGTTGGACAGGGATATCCTTGGAATAAAAACATTTTGACGCCATTTCGTGACTGTTCCTTGGTTTTCCACAGTATCACCTGCTTACGAAAATTTAAAGGTATACAGACAGCAGATACAACTAAGCAACCGAGAATCACAAGCAGAACGCATGATGGGAATGGTAACATTTGAGTCACCTCTATAAGTAGCAGGAATGAAAAGTTGTCAAGTTCAGACCTGCATTGCTTGCAGCTTCCATTCCTTGTTTAAACGTTGTTATCTTGCTAATAAAAAGAAGATATATTTGTATTTATCAGCTCTTGCATCATGCTTTACCATCTATCTCCCAGCTACGTGTTACATTTTACCCATTGACACCAGGAAAAAGACCTTGCATTGTAATTTATACATCTGCAGCGAGCAACAAAGGCTAGCTAAACAAAAGTGTTTTTAACTGTTCAAAAAATGGTATTTTGATTCGACATAGCTTTCTGCATCCCATAGGAATGATCCAAAAGCTACCGCCTCCAGGACCGGCATCGTAAGTCCAGAGAATGTGATTGAGACAACTTCATCATTAGCCGTCTCAATGGAACCATTCTTAGCAATACTTATATCTGGCCTCCCAAAAAGTGCTTGAGTCTGCTTTTCATTCAAAGAAATAGCTTCCTTGGATCTTATAGTTGCATATCTTTGCAGTGTCTCCACATCTAAGTACATCACATAGGATCTCAGTCTATATGATTTTTCTTCACCAGTATCCGTGAACCCCCCATCAGGATAACCGCTATCACCAGGCACAATCCTTATCAAAGATTCTGGACGCCAAAGTCGGTTTCGCTGGACTTGGATCTTCGAACCATGCCCGGTCTTTATCAAATCCCTTGGGAAGGGTATTCATGGTTCTCTCAAGCTGATATCGCTGATCAACTCTTCTGAGGAAATATCCACACATTTTAGAAGCAGCATATAGCTTTCAAAGTTTGACTTTGCTAATTTCAACAATGGTCTCAAGGGGGCAGACTAGTCGTTCTCCAAGTACAATAGACAGGTGGCTCTGTATCATTTCAAGTTTTTGTTCCTGGTTTGGCCGAAAACCTACTCGTCCTGTGGGATCTGACGTAGGCAATATCCATGGGATCATGGAAATGACATTGTCTAAAAATTTCTGTACAATCATGGAGTAAATGATCTCCTCCAGTTTCCTTCTCCTTGACTTCAGATATTCTCCTAAATATCCGAGGATTAGTCACATTAGTGAGTGGCAGTTTTGCAGCCAGTGAATGATCAGCATTCAATTGGCAAAGATGAAATATACGCTTGGAAATATCAAAGCACCCTTCATGAAAATTGGAAAAACAAGCCAACAACAATTAAAACCTCTCAGACTATTATTAGCACAGACAATAATGAGAGAGAGATGCAAGTCTTTTTGTCTGAACCTGATCAAACACAATAATGAGAGAGAGAGAGAGAGAGAGAGATGGAGATAAATAAATGCAAGCTGTTATTGTTGCAAGGGAATGTATATTTCTTTTTGTCATATAACCTGATCAAAGGCATGCAGGAAACAAGCAAAAGAATTGGAAGCAACGTATGAAAGTAGGTAAATGTCGAGAAACACACCATAATTTTGAACTAGATGCTTAATTATGTCATCTAATTCATATAATGCAGTTCTAGTATTTGGATTTACCTGCAGTCACAAGTAAAATTTTGAGTCTTCGCTCACACTTGAAGCCAATCCCTAAAGGTATATGACTTACGTACATTGAAGTGATTAAGTCTAAGGGCATATAATCAAAACCAGATGTGAACTTCTGAAGAGTGAAAGAGAAATTACAGTTGCAAGAGGCATGATTCTATTAAAAAATAAAAACATAAGAAAAGATAGATATGAGGGGCGGCTGCTGGAAGTTTTGAAGAGATAAGGTTTGTTTCTTTTGTTTTAAGAAATGAGTATTTAACGTAAAATCATGAGTTAATTTACCTGATTTTATAATATTTCAATCTGATTTTATTAGTTTATGAGTTTTTAAAATGATTTTAAACAATAAATATATATTTACTTTATAAAATTCATATAGTTTTACGAGTGAATTCATAATTTTAATAACATTGATTATATCAATACCATTTTGTTACGTCAATAATAACAACGTAAATTGTGCTATTTATCCAATTTTTTCTGTTACTATACTAGTTTCTTCAATAATTTTAAAAATTATGTCAATTTGAAGAAAAAAACCTCTACCAAAATGAAACCTTTTCAAGTAGGTTCTTAAGCAGCGGTAGAATCTTAGGAAAGAAAGACATGATTGATATATTTTTTTAAAAAAAATCTTTCCTTAGAAACAACATAAAGGGAAAAAAAAATAAAGCAAAAAAAAACTAAAATGATTATAATTGATCACTTGAATGAGGATTTAGGAAGTCAAGATCTAAAGTGAATGAAAATAAATGGTAACACACGTAATTGAGAATCAATAAGATGAAAAGCAGAATAGATTTGTTTCATACCTCCAACTCCAAGTACGTATACTAGGGAATTAAGGGCAGAACGAGAAATTCTAGCTTGCCCCCAAGATATATAAATAGAAGTAAAAAAAAAATCAAATTCCATTTTAATAAGCTCAATAATTATATCAAAATGAAATTCTTGATTTTCTTATATGTAGTATTATATTGTCTATTACATTCTAATAAATACTAAAAGTTAAAAATGTTTAATATAAACAAAAAAAATACAAAAAAGAATTATAAACTAAGCCATCCTCAATGAGCTTTTATTGAGTAGAACTCATCTATAATCATATAGGTTACGAAGTTCATAGAAATATCTTTTTCTATGTATACAACTAAATTATCATCAAAAAAATCATCATGTAGTATATTATGAAGCCTTCTTTTCACCAACTTCATTGTAGAAAAGGTTCATTTGTAGTTGTTATGGATACAAAAGGAGTTAAGGTTATTCGAATTAATCTATCGATTAAATGTTAGATTTTCTTATTTTTAAGAAGCTATCATTACTTTACACAACTCATAAAAAGTAGCCAATGTCTAAAACTTTAGATGTTTTGGTATATCAAGCTCTCATAATGTTGGAATTGAAATCTCAAATGAAGTTTATCTTGCTCACTAAAATCTTTAGGATAAAATTTTTCATCCAAATTGCATACATCATCAACACTGAATGAGCTATAAGAATCTTGAGAACATAATTTTTAATTTAAAATAAAAAGCTTAATTGTTTGATCATAAAATTTACTATTTAACTCTTGTAATTGAAAATCAATTGCAGTTACAAATATATTAAATTGAAAATGATGTTTTAAAGTTGTGAGAAGTTCACTATGATGACGAGACCTACCATGAACTCTTGTATATAGTGGTTTCAAATCAAGAATATCAATATCGTTTTATGCGCAAAATGTTTTGACACTCTTAAATAAAGGTTCACATCCATCGTCGTATAACTTTTGAATTAATGATTTTGTAGCTGAAACTAAAATCATGGCATTGACAAAGTCTTAATCTCATTGTTGCAAAGATCAGCATAAAACATCACCAATCCCCATAATTTGTTTCATCAGATGCAATATAAAAAAAAAATTCAAATGATGTTAATGCAAACAAGTTGCTTTTGTATCACCTCATTGAGAGTAATTTAATCCATCTTTAGATATAGTATTGATAACTTTACAAGTTACATTAAACATCCTTAACAAGTTACAAATTGATTGAAAATGAGAACCCCATAGAGTATTATCATATAGTTTTGAAGTACCATCTTGGTTCGCTCATTTTCCTATCTCTATTTCATCTTGAGCAATTTTATTGCTAGTTTCAATTGCTTGAGCAAATTATAACTCATCATTTATTTTACATGAACTAATAACAATATTAATAATATAATTCAAACTTCTAAAAAAACTGGTGAACAAGTTTTATTTCTGTAAAGACAACAACAAGAGCTAATTGTAACTTATAAGCTAAGTAATATACATAATAAGCAAAAGAAAATTTTTAAAAAAACAAAGCTTGGAGGATATCTCACTCACATTGCATATTAACTGCACCTTCATATCCTTAACCTCAAATATGTTCTATAAGAAGATCATAATGAGATAGAACATAGAACATATATTGTTTTAGAGTCCATGTCGTGATATCTTTCACATACACAACATGGAAAAATGTTCCCAGATGAAATCATTTTTGTCAATAAACCATAAGATAATTTCCTTTTTTGCTTCATATCTAGTTCATGAAAAATGATACAAAACTTTGAATCCTCAATCTCATCACAAATCACCCTTCTCATATTGCTAGAAAAGATATTTAAATTTTCCTTTAAAATTTTATGAGAAGTTTATTTATCATTTTAATGAGGAGCATTTTTTAAAACAAGCCCATCAAGCTTATCATTATGACTTTCTAAGAGTTTCATGAGTTCAATAAAATTACCTCGATTTTTTGAATTATAGCTTTCATTAAGGCCTTTAAAGGCACATGCTTGAAAATCTAGCAATCAAATAATATCAATCGTAAAAATTATTCTTGACTTTTTATAATGTTTGTTTATCTACCAAGTTGTGAATGTATTGTGATTAATTCATTAAATCTTCACAACATTTCACTATAATTCTATGTGGTGAATTTTCCTTCCCACAAGACCCAATAAAGGACAATAAATCTTATCATTTATTTTTCTCCAATTAACAAAGCCTATGGATAAAAAAACATTCAATCTCAACCTTCATGTTGCTTTCCAAAAATGTAGCAAGGTAGATAAATATATAGGATTCATTGCATTTGAGTACTTTAGCCAACTTAAAAAATACTCTAAATTAAAAAGCTTGAAATCAACGATGATGATTCTCATCTTTAGAAAAAATTAAAATAATTTGAACATATAGGTCGGGATGGACTTACTTTGAGATAAGTGTGACAAATTAATGTTCTTTGGTTAACAAAAGTATCTCATATCATTAGATATAATCTTGGATCACGTTCCAAATAAGTAACATTTATTTTTTCATGCTAAATTTCTCAGCTTTTAGAAGGATGTTTATTCAATTTCTTTGATTCAAGAGTTATTTCATCAGGATTGGGAGTTGTCATATTTGAAGTAGTAGTTACAAAAAATACATTGTTATATGAGAGATTGGCATATGGTTTTGTGAAAGAAAAAATTATAAAGTTTTTTATTTCCACAGCTCTACTCTTAAAACTTAACTCTTAAAACTTAATTCAAAACAGGATAAACCTAAGAAATATCATAATTATTAGTTCAAGAATTAATCTTGTAGATTAATCAAAATCAAAATCAAAATAAAACTAATATTTTGAATATATAATAATTATTTGTTTAATTAGTATCATTAAACATTCAAGTAATTAAAGCCTTGAAAAATTTGATCTTATATAATTCATAAAAATCCATCAACACCCCAATGCAAAAAAAAGAGAAGGAAATATAAGATTCCAAAAACCAAAAATTAAAATTATCTTAAATTCTTATTTGGTTGTGTATTTATTAAGAAAATAGAGATTATAGAGAACAAATTAAAGCAATTAAGGAATACCTTGCAACCTTTCTGATTACTGCTAGCATAAATATGTTTTCTTTTGTAACTTTTTAAATTCATTAAAATCAATATTAAAAAAAAAAATTGAATACCATGTTAACGAGAGAAATGATTCATAAAATTATTAAAAACAAAAAAACACCTTATCCCATGTTATTAAACAAAACCACTGTTTAAAAAGAAATCTCTTAATACTTTCCTATTCCAGGTTCTAAACATTAAGATGACATCAGAATCTGAGGATGCATTAAAAAACACGGTTAACATCATGTTTTTTTAAAATTAAAATTTTTTTTTAAAAAAATATCTTTTATATTTTTAAATTGTTTTTTTAAATTATTTTGATGTACTAATCTTAAAAATAAAAAATAAAAAATAAAAAAAAATATTTTAAAATATTTTTAAATTAAAAGCACTTTGAACTGCAACCGCTACCACAATTCCAAACATAAATCTTGAAAAACATATCTGATACAGCAATTGTAGAATGGAATAAATTAATGACTTTAGAAGAATTTGATGATCTCTTGGGGTTAATTGTAACAGTTCAGCATATTCCAACAATCACTCATAATATGCATGCTAGATAACACGACAAGTATGGTGTCACCTCTTTACCACAACATAAACATTTTATATCCCTCACAAAATAAGAACCGATTTAAGATTCCGATGTCAAATTAGAGCACCCGAGCAGCAAAACATAAGAACCAGGGTACTATATTCAGTGATTTATATGGAATATAGCATATAGTTCAGTTTAACAAATTAACACCATCCTCAATCAGATTTTTTTAATACAGATAAAGCAAAAAAAGTGTGGATACTGCCCTCTTAAAACAGGGTATAACACAAATTTCACTCGGCATACCATCCTAGGTCTCTAACAGTTACAGATGGACCCAATAAGAATTTTAGGATGATATGAGATGAACGAATCCTAGAACTATAACGGTCAGCTTTGATAAAATCCAAACTACAAGCTATGCAAAATATGAAGAAACTCCTGTTGCTAATTGGTTAGGTTATGCTCCTTGAAAGTCTCGTGAAAACAGGGTACCTAGATCCTAGAGACCAACCTGAAGAAGCTATGTTTGTCCAGTCTGTTGTGTATCATTGCTCATATGTTGGTCATTCCTGCCAGCCCTAAAATCTTCCTGCCCAGAAACTTCCCCGAGCCTCTCCTGCAATAAAAGACCGAAACTCTATGTGAGGACCACTTTATATAAGCAAGGTTTCTTGTTTCTGAGGTGGCTAATGAGTTAGTGTTTGTCTCAAAGCCATTCAAAATTGATCCGAAATTAGCATTAAATGATTATAATCCCCAAGTGTCATTTGTCATTTTTAAAAGGTGTTCATCATCATCAGCCAACCGTGTACTTGTCTCGTGTGCAAATAGATAGCATTTTTGGTCCAATGTTTGCAATTCTTCATGGAAAAATTCCCCCAAAGTCCAGTAAATTTGCCAGTTAATTCTGTCCACCCAACTCAAACAACTTCCTTCTATGTTTATTTTCTAACGTGTGAAGGAAATGTTTGAGAGTGTGGTAGTGGTTGTTTTTCAAAGTGTTTTTTACTCGGAAATGCATCAAAATAATATTTTTTTTATTTTTTATAAATTATTTTTGACATCAGTACATCAAAAAAATCTAAAAACATAAAAAAAAAATTAAGCCAAAAAAAATCAAAATTTTGGGAAACACAGTTCCAAACGACCCCGAAATCGAAGTGCCCAGATCCAATAATTCATTTATTACAGCTATGGTTGTTAAGTCTCTTGTCAGAGACCACGCTTTGCAATATGTTAACTTCGTTATATGTCACATGCAGGATATTTAGGTGATGGCTGATAAGATAAAAGACGCCAAAATTCAACAAATCAAATCAAAGATTAAAATATCACCTTGAGAGAGGCGTTCTCCGCGAGAAGTTGCTCATACTCGCTCTTGATTTGGTTTACTTCTGATCTAAGATTGGCATTTTCTTCTTTTAAGGCTTCAGCACGTTGGGCCAGTTCATCACATTCAGCCTGACTCAAAAGCATGCATGCAACCCAATGAATTGATATAGAGGCATGGCGCATAACATAGCCAGACTAAATTACCAGATATTAAGGCACGCTTCAATACCTGTTTACGCAACCTGGACCGGCGAGCGGATTCTCTGTTTGACTGCTTCCTTCTCTGTCTCTTAAGCTCTCTTTCATCCTACAGCCAGAAAAACAAGAGGCGTAGACTCATTTTAGATATAAAATAATAGAAAATACAAAAGTATGAAAAAAAACTGCTGGCTTCTAACAAAATAATCCATGTCATTCAACTTGAGTCTGATTCAGATCCTCTAACAAAGATTAGAATTAATTCGTTTTAGCCTAAATCCATTAACTATGTATAAACAATTGATAATTCGAACTTCACCTCAAAAAAGCTGCAAACTTGAAAAGAAACTAAATACACTGTTTAATTTGAGACAACTCAATTGGAAAGCAGAAACAAAATCAAAACAATGCAGATGATAAAAACTGAATTGCTTTATAGAAGAATGTCAAGAATATCACAATTAAACGTGCAATAGACCTTGAAACTAGATTGAAAAATTCCAACAAACCCAATTTTTGCATGAAAACATTAAAAGAGCTCACTTGCAATGATACGCTGGATCATGATAGAGGAGATAATTGAGAATACTATATGAATGAGAATGGAAAATGCATGATTTCACTAAGGTATGGCCTCAGAAAAACAATGGACAGTTCAATTAATCTCAGGTCACAAGTGTTGAAAATCTAGAGATCAATCTACACCAATCTTAAACAGCAAGGAAGATGTCAGTTAATGCTACAGTAAATAAGCAGAAGCCAGGAAAATGAATTGGCAGGTGCATCAAAACAAAACTAAAATAGGCAGGTGCAAACTTTGAAGTAAAGTGTTCTGAAACCAACAATTTGAAGACTAAAACTAACCTGTAACCAAATCTGCGATTGAACACCATCCCGTGATCCAGTAGAAACTACCCCTCCAGCAACTGGAGTAGAAGGAACTTTCCCACGAATTGCAGGAACAGTAGATGAAGCAGGGGCTCCCCAGTAGTCCATTCCAATATTTAAGTTGGTTGTGGGGCCAGGTATAGCTCCTGGAGCACTGGCAGCAGATATTGGCATGATAGCCATCGTTTGATTCATGATCGTATTAGATGCACCCTGTCCTCCATTCTGAGCACCATGTGCTGAACCACCATTCTGAGACGAGTCTGTTGTAATAAAATTCTTTATCAATAAACATGCAACACTCAGTGTGATGACTTCATTATAAAAATATATAATCATAATCAAACCTTCCAGAGAATCTTGCCTGCCACCTGACTTCATTTGTGAGTCCTACAAAAGGAAACAAAAATGTAGTGTGTGAAAATGCTATTATAAGCATGCAAATAAAGTAAAAGGTTCCCAAAACATAAAAAATCTTGTCCATTTGATGATGAAAGGCAGGTGTAAAAGTTTTATTTGGGATAAGCAGAATGCAATGATGATAGCCATAAAATTCTGTTTGGTATAATGGATTTGGAATGCGCCTACATTTAAGAGAACATATGAAGCTTTTCTTGAGTAAGGTGGACCTTGAACACCAAAATGTTTGAAACTTGAGCAGGGTCTCATCTGGCCAAAGCGTCACAAGCCAAGGCAATTTGGGACAAATAGCATGCTACTTTTAGAATGTGCCTATATTTAAGAAACTTCATGAAGCTCTTCTTGAGGAGTAAGGCAGTCCTTCAACTCTAAAACGCTTGAAACTTGAGTAGGACTCATTCAGATAATGCTTCACAGCCCCCCCACCCAAAAAAAAAATCTATAACTATTGCAAGCAAACCATGACCAATGTTAAATGCAGCAGAGTGCACAGAATCCAAATGACTTACCAAAGGTTAATTCCATTAGAACCTTTGTCAATAAGAGAAACCATCACCAGGGGAAGCCATAATCAATACTAAAGACTCAAATTAGGTAATCTTGATATATTCAGACAAATTCATGCTTGCCGCTGAAACAAAATGCCTTCAACTATCTCATAACAGTCCTAGTGACATTCACAAGTTTAAAGACATAGCCGTCTGTTTTTTTTTTTCCCTTTTGGTCATCTGGTAGTTAGTATTTCATATACCTACACAGCAATTTTCACTGCACATCACACTAAATGAGAAAAGTTCATTTGTTTGTGGAACTAACAAGGATGCAAAGCAACCAGAACAAGATTACTCATGTGAGTGATTTTTGGCGTGGCAGTTCAAAGGTCATAAGAGCAGCAAGCAAAAAGAATTATTTGATGTCAGTACTGGCTTCTACACAGATTAACTATACCCACAACATTTAACACCAGGAATAATTGTCCCCAGAGACATGTGATGTGATCATCAGCAAAATATATGTATTCCTACATGAGAGAAGAAAAAACAACAGGTAATGGCAATCACCATTCCATCAATGTGACTATTATGATCACAAATTCCACGCTGAAAAATAATACCACTGTGTTATTAGTGGCAATATTGCTCCACGATTACTTGAGGATCAAAACTGTGGTATTGCGTCAAAGCATTTATACTGTCATGCAGCCAGCCCAAAAAACTTTCTTGTCCAATCATCCAGGTAATGCTAAATAATTAAGATGGGGGGCATAAGTTAATTAACCACAAAATCAACAATTAAGTGGCTGGTGAAAAAAGAATGG